>NC_079415.1:17594155-17596655 GCF_026213295.1 Gadus chalcogrammus | reverse complement strand
CAGATAGAGAAGAGAGAGAGAGAGAGAGAGCGACAGAGAGAAAGTGAGAGGGAAAGAGACAGAGAGAGAGATAAACAGACAGTGAGAGACACAGACGAAGGTGAGTTATAAATCTGTTCGTTGTCGGATAATAACAATTTTTTTATGTCCTCTCATAACATTAAAAGAGTAAAAGTGGTGTGTGAATCATGTGCGTATTATTGCTAATAGCCGACTGCCAGATATGTCTCTCACTGGGAAGATAAAAATTGATTTGAAATGAGATATCAGAGAGAGAGAGAGAGATCCTCACAGATAATGTAACATACTGGCGAATTAAGGAATAGTTCTCTCTGTTATGTGTCTATCCATCCCGGCCGTTAACCAGATATAGAACGAGGACCGTAGCACTGTGCTCTGGTGTGAGTATGGTCCAGTTGGCTGAGGCCTCTCAGTCATCTGTCACTCCTCTCACCCTAGACGCCGTCAGCGTCAGCTCTGGGACCACTGCCGTGTACACCAGGTTGCCGTTGACAACCAGCCGGATTTCGATGGAGTCCGTCGTGAACGCCAGGATGTATGGGAACGCACACACTGCACGCAGAAGAAACACACGCCATGGAGCATGGAGGAGGATGAACACCCTAGGGGCCACACTCTGAACTACAGCCACATGCTGATAACCACGAAACACACACACCTGCAGACGCATGTGCACATACACACAAACACGCACACACACACCTCCACACGCATGTGCCCATACACACAAACATGCACACACAAACACACACCTTCACGTACACACAAACACACACAGAACAAGCCGCCACCCCGGGCCGGCTTGTGTCCCGTCGACATGGCCTGGCGCGGCGTTACCATGGTTACACCACGCTCAGGGCCGGGGCCTCGCCGCCGGGGTAGGGGTGCGGGAGGCGGCCGTTGCCGTGGTTACCTACCGATAGCATGAGGCATCTGGTTCCAGCTGAAGTGGAAGTCGGAGGTGTTGGTCTGGATCATGGGGGTGGAGCCGTTGAACGGACACACCTTCTTGTAGTAGCAGCTATCTGTCGGGGCGGAGAGGACCTCTTAGGTTATCATTGTTATTTTACACATGCATTACTGTCCATGGAAAGAGGAGGAAAGGAAGTCTCCTCCTTTCTGTAGCTTGTGCAGAAGGGGAGGCCACACCTCTCTGCCTGGAGCGGTCAGGGTGTGGCGTCTCGCTCAGGGTCACCTCGGTCCAGGAGGAGCCGGGGATTGAACCAGCAACCTTTCGGTTACCAGCCAACCCACTCTACATCCTGATCTACTGCAGCCCTCTAACATTTTTAAGATCAAAATGATTTTGCGGGGATTATTCAGGGCTTGTGTCCTCCTACCCATTGTGTCTACCTCATATTAAATATGATATACTTTATCTTTTATTTATCCAGTGGCATGGTCTTACTTTGGACCATTTGAGGCCTCTATCTCCATGTTGTCCATGTGATGTTTGATATCTAATATACATGGATGTCCATTCTTTATCTTTATAGCTGCAACCTCACTCTCTAGGGACACAAATAAAGCAACTTAACCTATCATTAAAAACAACTACTCTTCCTTGATTTGAGAAATGTTTTGTCACAGAACCAATATTCGGTTCTGTGTACGGTCTGAAGCCAGGGGGATCAATTCTCAGTCTGTGTGTAATGAAGTGTCCCAGTGAGAGAACAGGTGGACGTACAGTTGAAGCACAGCAGCAGGCCGGCCTCGCCGTCCTCGTAGACGTCGATGGCGCCGACAAAGTTGACCTGTGAGCAGAGAGCAGCAGGGGCCCATGATGGAGCCGTTACGCAGCATGCATTACTCACCCACACTCCCGGCACCCATGACTTATTTAGCAGGTTGTTTCATCCAGAGTTGCTTAAAGCGAATTATGACACGAGTCGTTAATCAGCCCGGCGTCTACAGGTAGGGTTCCATCACCCCGGGGCTCAGACACACAACGTTTGGGCTGGGAGTCGGACCACGAAACGTCACTACCCTCCCCTTCCCCACGCTAACACAATGTCTGATTCATAAGTGCACATTTCCTCTCTTTTTCACAGACATATACGTATATATATCAGTTGAGCAACACAATTTCACAGTGGAAATTCTCAACAAGGAATGGTGATTCAGTGAAGAGCACAGCTGCTGTGGCTCCAGCTGGTCTACTTCCCAGGGAGGCCCTCCTCCGCCGGGAGCTGCAAACACGATGGTGGCTCCTGTCTCGGTAACCAAGAGGCAAATGGACCGGGCAACAGGCGGGCCCCTCAGATCCCTGAGGAGCCCCCGCAGAGACCACTTTGACAGAATCTTTGGCTGAATGGGTGTGTGTGTGTCTGTGTGTGATTGTGGTTGGGTTTGTTTGTATTTGTGTGTGTGTCTGTTTCCCATTCCTACTACCATTTGCGTGTGTATATGTTTGTTTTTATGGATATATGTGTGTGTGTGTTTGTGTTTTTGTCCATCTACGTTTTTGTCTGTCAACATA
>NC_079415.1:17571655-17589155 GCF_026213295.1 Gadus chalcogrammus | reverse complement strand
GAACGGATTGAATTGGGGAGAGGATGAGAAAGAGAGGGAGAGAGAGAGAGAGAGAGAGAGAGAGAGAGAGAGAGAGAGAGAGAGAGAGAGAGAGAGAGAGGACAATGGAGGGCTATCGATAAGGGTGACCTCACCATCCAACACCATGACCCCTGCTGTGTCCGTGGCAACAAGCAGAGATTGACCCCAGGAGTCGGCGCACACAATCTCGTACGGGAACGTGCTGCAGAATGGCTGTGATTCCCATGGCTACAGAAAACACACAAATATGAAAAAAACACGCACACAGAGACACACAAACATACACATACACACACATATGAAAACACAAACACACACATATGAAAAAACAGACACACACAAACACAAACACATATAAAACACAAACATATACAAACAGATTAAAAAACGAACACACACATACACACATACACAAAAAAACACACACACACCCACATACACACAGATCAAAACCAACACACATACACACAGATAAAAACACACACACAAACAGATAAAAACAGACAGAAAAAGTATGTCATGCACACAGAGACAACACCTGCTGTAGTGTATGTGCTAAGCACACACTTGATGTACATTACAGTTGGTGTGACCCAGGTTCGATGCAACCTGCTGAGCTACGCTACATGCTACTCCCACCCTTCGACCGCCCCTCAGATGGTCTTCCTTCCCAGTCTGAGACCCACAGAGTGCCCTTAGGAAAACCATTCAGTCACTGATGGATCTGGGCTTTCCATTTATCACATCAGTCCTCAACATGACGTGATGGATTGCACTGCACACAAAACAAACGTGAACTTTGCTTAACAAATATTAATATGACATTTATTATTAATTAATAATGAAATACACAATGATTCTGCATCAAGTTTTTTCATTAGAAATACTATCGTTTGCTGTCCAAACCTTGGGATGTCTATCTTAAGATGCTGTAAGCAGCTTAGACCCTCCCTGGTGGCATAACCTTTCCTTTTTCCCTCAACAATGTCCTGCTCTTTAGCGGGGACAGGCAGGGCCCACTGGTGCTACAGTGATGGCTTCACCTCTTTCCGACATAGGCCAGTGGTAACAAGGCTGGTGGGGGCGTCTCCTCGCACAATGGTCTTCAGCTTCAGCGCCTGGAGAAGCAAAAAGCAGCACAGGGTCCACCGTGGAGACTGTCAATACTGCCTGGTTCAATGGGCCTCTCAATGGGTGGATGTACGTACGTTAGTGAGTGCACGATCTCTTGAGGCCTCTCAAAGTGTGTGTGGCGATGGCTGGTGTAACCAGTGCACATTGATTTGTTAAATGCACAACGCTCGTGCATCCCCACCCAGTCCCAGAGTCCGATCAGTCTGACCAGGGCCAGGGAGGCTGCTTAAACCAGCCATTTTTCATACACTCTCCCCACCAAGTCTCTATGCATGTATCCTGTATGCCTAAGTCTGTCTATATAAGTGATGCTGCCTGTCCTATCCATGTCTCTATCCATGTATGTCTCTATGTATCTAAGTCTCTATGCATGTCTCTCTATGCATTTCTCTATGTATCTGGGGTCTATATGTATCTACGTCTCTCTATCTAAGTCTCTATGTATCAAAGTGTGTCTATATAAGTGGTGCTAGCTGTCCTAGCCATGTCTCTATGCATGTATCTAAGTGTGTCTCTATAAGCGGGGCTAGCTGTCCTAGCTATGTCTCTATGTATGTATCTAAGTGTGTCTATATAAGTGGTGCTAGCTGTCCCAGCCATGTCTCTAAGTCTCTATGTATCTAAGTGTGTCTCTATAAGTGGGGCTAGCTGTCCTAGCCATGTCTCTATGTATGTATCTAAGTGTGTCTCTATAAGTGGGGTTACCTGTCCTATCCTGACGAACTCTGCTTGCCGAGCCTCCTCCTTCTTGCGCGCCGACTTAGGCGACTCAGGGAGCACGTCGCTGAAGGAGCGTCGGTTCAGCATGTTCTGCGGAGAGAAAGGAGCCTACGCATGGAACACCGACATGCAAACGCACACGAACACACGGGGATCGATACACACACGCACACACACATGGAAGTAGAGGATGAAACAGAAAAAAGGAAGGGTCTCAGATTGACCCGGCAACAGCAGAGATGGGAGGGCGGGAGGTCATTGAGGCAGGAACCAGAACCAAGTCACGGTACAGGAGCAACAGTGAACGGTGAACAGTGGGGGAGGGGAGGGGGGGGGAGTCAAAGTGATCAGAGACATGGTGGGGGGGGGGGGGATTTAAGAGGGGGAGGAGTCAAAGTAATCAGAGACGTGGTGTGGGGGGGGGGGGGTAGTAAGAGGGGGAGGAGTCAAAGTGATCAGAGAGGTGTGGGGGGGGGGGGGGGGGGGGCTGTGATCCCTGCTCAGAAAGACAGCATTGCAGTATTATACAGTGTGTTGCATTATGCAGAGGCACACCCCCGCCAGCCAGGGCTGCGACGGAAGCGGTTCAGAGCAGAGTAAAGCGGAGCTACACGGCGGTACGCTGGGTGAAACGCCACAGACAGGAGAGTCTTCCTCTGTTCGCCCTTTTTGCCTGACTGGCCTTTGAGAAGGAGGACAATAAAGGAGACTGTAGTCCTAAAGGGTAGAGGAGCATGGGTAAGGTTTGAAGGGGGGCTGGAGGGGACACAGGGGCCTCTCTCTCGGGGGGTCGGTGTACCTTGGGCAGGTCAGGCATCAGGTCCTGGCACAAAGAGCGGATCAGCATGTCCAGGGTCCGCTGGCGTTTCTGGGCGAAGGTGGGCGTCTCCAGCGTGGCTTTCTCTCCGTTGATTACTGCAGGGTCAGAGGGTCAGAGGTCATCAGAGGGCCGCTGGACCGGAGGAGGGCTCTGCTAGCCTCAGGCGTCACCGCTATTGTCTCTGCTTACGTTTTACTAGCAAAAAGTCCCTGAATTCTTGGTGGTCCGTAAACACTGGGGGGGAGGGGAGTGGCGGTCCGAACAGAGGAACGCTCTCTTCTGAGAAGATCTTCAGTCTGGGGAGGAGGAACACACACGTCCGTGTCAGGGGTCAGTACAGCGAACTGGCCGTATTGATAAATGATAAACCCGGATATGGTGAGGTCTTGAATCACCCTGAAGTGTCTATTTGGGACCGGCTTGCTGTACATTATCCTTCTTATTACAGGGATACTAACTGCATAAATCAATCATTTGACAAAATAAATGATTATTTTATTGTTTTAAAAGAATGTCATTGCTTCATGATTGAGTGTTCAAGCAAGTTGTGTAATAGAATTCTATATCGACATCGACACTTACTTCAATTGACACATAGAAAGCTTTACATAAGTCGTTGCTTATGTCAAAACTCAAATCAAAACTACTCACCTGTAACTGTCATTCTCTCTGTTATATCTAACTAATGCAAATATATCTGAGAATAAGGTCAAGGCAGCAACAAGATGCAGCACCCTATGCACTTTGATGGAACATAATTTGTACTAAGTAACAAACTACGTAAAAATATCTAGCTAACCAAATTAAAATGTTGGATTGAATTTGAGAATAAATATTGAATAGAAAAACAGTATATTGAAAAATATATACTCGGTAAATGTCTCTATACACAATATGAGTGCTTGAAATGATATGTTCATTTACACGAAAATAACATCAATATATCCTTAAAATTATAGGTGAGCGGTAGAACTGATAGGTGAGCGGTAGAACTGAGAGGTGAGCGGTAGAACTGAGAGGTGATCGGTAGAACTGAGAGGTGAGCGGTAGAACTGATAGGTGAGCGGTAGAACTGAGAGGTGAGCGGTAGAACTGAGAGGTGAGCGGTAGAACTGATAGGTGAGCGGTAGAACTGATAGGTGAGCGGTAGAACTGAGAGGTGAGCGGTAGAACTGAGAGGTGAGCGGTAGAACTGAGAGGTGATCGGTAGAACTGAGAGGTGAGCGGTAGAACTGATAGGTGAGCGGTAGAACTGAGAGGTGAGCGGTAGAACTGATAGGTGAGCGGTAGAACTGAGAGGTGAGCGGTAGAACTGAGAGGTGAGCGGTAGAACTGAGAGGTGAGCGGTAGAACTGAGAGGTGAGCGGTAGAACTGATAGGTGAGCGGTAGAACTGAGAGGTGAGCGGTAGAAGTGATAGGTGAGCGGTAGAACTGAGAGGTGATCGGTAGAACTGATGGGTAGAACGGTGAGGTAGGATACGGGTGAAGTGTGATCGGATCATGGACGGTTTGAAGGAGGGCGAGGCGTCCTCTCCTTCCTGGAACACGATGGTGACGATGTCGTTTCCGATGTGTCTCTTCCTCTCGACCTACAGAGAGGCAGGGAGATGGGAAATAAGGAGAAAGGGGAGACATGACGCACACATGACGTTAGTTAATAAGCTTTATGGTGTCTGGCTTCTATCAGCCTTTAAGGTTCATCAGTCTGAAGGATCGCAAGGTCCACCAGATGATTCAATCCCAGTCTGTAGTCACGTCCGTGCGGGGAAATGTATTTATGCAGCACTTTAAAACGCAGAATGGCTGGGAATCAAAGAGCTGTAGGGAGAGATGGGGGAGAATGCATGCAGCCGACTGCGACAGAATGAAATTACGACAACATAGGAGTAGAGGAAATACTCCAGCACTGCAGCAAAAGTAGTGACAGAGTGTGGTTGAGTCTGAAACACACGCATTCACTTGCTAACACCACTACACTATGCTAACACATGCGTGTGTGCGTGTTTAAAGTTTCTTTGCTAATGCATTTGGTTGTGTTTGTCTGTGTGTGTGTCTCTTAGATATTGCTTGCGTGCTGCGTGTCTATCTGTGTGTTTGAGCTGCGCGTTTGCTAATCACGTGTGTGTGGGTGTCTTAGATATTGATGTGTGTGTGCGACTGTGCGTGCGCGACTGTGCGTGCGTGTATGTGTGTTTGAGCTGTGTGTTTGCTAAGCCTGTGCACGTTTGTGTGTTCTTTGAGTGTGTGTTGACGGGCTGCACCATCTGCGAGGGCACTGCAGTGGTCCAGGACGCTAACAAGCCTCAGCCCGCCTGGCCTCACACGGCCTGCGTCGCCACAACACCCCTTTAGCCAAATATGCTAATTCAAGGACTTGTAATCTTCTCACAACTACAACAGCAGTGACAGAGCCCCCCCGATCACCACACACACACACACACACCTGCTCCCCCCCTCCTTCTAGACTTCAACCAGTTATTTTCCATCCCCTCTGTCTATCTCTGCTGCATACACCTACATATTAATGCAACATCAGCATCGACTCACACATGAACACGCACACACACACACACACACACACACACACACACACACACACACGCACGCACACACACACACACACACACGCACGCACGCACGCACGCACGCACGCACGCACGCACGCACGCACACACACACACACACACACACAAAAACACACAAAAACACACATACAGACTAGGGCTGCTACAATTAGTGGGTCGAAATAAGTTTGACAACCGATTAATAATTTTGGCCATTGTTCAAGAGCAAATTACAAGAGTTAAATCTTAAATACATTGTTCATGGATCATTATAAAATGAATAATTTTGATTTCTTGGCTAGTGGTCAGGTGAAGAAGTAACATTAAAGACATCACTTTGAAAGATGGAATTTGGTATTATTTATTTTAGACATTTTATGTACGAAATGATTTAACCATTAATCGAAAGAAAAATAGGATGATTCATTGACTGTGAAGATAATCATTAGTGGCAGCCCTAGCACACACACACACACACACACACACACACACACACACACACACACACACACACACACACACACACACACACACACACACACACACACACACACACACACACACACACACACACACACACACACACACACAAATAGAGGACACTGTCAGAAGACGTTGCCTAGGGGTTGAGCGTGGGTCTTCTTCCCTTCCATGCCCTTCCTTTGTTATCGCCCCATGTTCTGTTCTGAACAATAAGGTCCTTCTGCGGGTGGGGCAGAGGGAGGAGGCAGGAGAAGGCACAGCCAGCAGCCATTAAGAGGTTTCTGCGTGAGGTTATCTGAATACCTTGAATTTGAAAGCATTGGTCTTCTATCAAACCAGTTATTACAAATGTAAACCGGTATGATTATTGAAGGCTTTGCTGTATAATAAACATCAATTGAACAATACTCACAGTTCGGTAGAGCTATGGTTATGGTAAAGAGCGGTTTGATCTTAATGGTGAAGTACACTTGCATTGCAGAATAAAGTAACCTATATCTGAACATTAACTTAACTAAATAATTGTTATATTGTATACAGGATCAATCACCTGTCCCTCCTCCTATATCTCCAATGTCTGATCAGGTGGATAAACCTCATTCACATATCCAGACTTACAACAAACAATACTATCCAGACAATATTTTATTTTTTAACAACACAGCACGATGTCATAGATGTGATAGTTGGTGAGGCCTAATATTTGTTTTTGCCTCCAGCCAACGCACTGACGTCCACTTTAAAAAGGGTATATTAAATAAAAAACAAAATATATATATCATACTCACTGATCTACTGTCTCCTCGGATGTATTTTAAAGCATTAAAGTTAATGGTTGCATTTAAGTGAATCCATTTTCTGCAGTGCTGTGTTTTTACGTAAAGCATGTCGTCCTACAGTATAACTGTGTTTGTTCACCCTGTTTCCTGTGCTGGATTATAACAGCATTACCATCCCTGACATTTCAGTATCCAAACAGAACAATGACCATGGACAGATAAATAGCATTTAACCGATTCAGCCATGAGAACAAAGGCTTTTAAGTACAGCTACACGGACCCAACCCAGGGGGGTTAATGCAATCACAGACAGAGAAGAGAAACAATAAGACCAAGGCAGGGCTGGAATGGCCAGAGGGGAAAGATATTGTTTCCAGAGCCTTAATAGTCCCTGTGGTGGAGACGAAACGGTCTGCGTTAAGACGACATGAGACTATAGTCCGGGCCTCTATGGCCTGGTCTTTGGATGTAGAGCCACTTTTTTCTGTTCTCCACACATGAACGTCAAACTGAACATCTCTAGCACAACTGGTCAAAGAATGGCTGCAATGTTACCAGGTTATGTGGCTAGATGCTTTGAGTGACGTTTCTCAACATACGAAACCATGGCACAAGAGAGAGAGGGAGAGAGAGAGAGAGAGAGAGAGAGAGAGAGAGAGAACCTCCCACCTGCTGTTTGTTCTCCTTGGAGTAAGGTAACATGGTGGAGACGTGGAACATGAGTTCATGGCCCTGATACACGGTGTAGATGGATTGCATTCCTGTAGTGTCATCTGTTGTGGAGAGAGAAGGAAAACGGTGATGATCGGGACAGTCGAAGGGTACCGGATTCGATCCTCAGTGCCTGTAGTCTGTGTCTCGTAGCCACCCCTAGCTGTTCCTTATTGACATGCATCTAAATTCGCTGAAGGTGACTTTGGCTCAAAGCACCTGCTAAATAACTAACTCGTGAGTATAAGGAGAAAAAAACAACGACAAGGTGTTAAATAATACCCATGACTAGATCCATTTCTCCAGCTGAGTCCATCGACATTATTATGAGCAGCATGCAGGTGCGATATGACGTGTGATACCGTTATGAGACTTACTCTTGGTGTCGAGCCCCCCGCGGTAGCCGGCCCACCCCTGCAACGTGACGCTGTCTCCCAGAAGGCTGAGGAACTTCTCGAAGCTCTCGCTGCCCGTCTCTGAAGCAGAACACACAGGGCGGGTGTACATTTAGGGGATTTGCTGACACTTTTATCCAAAGCGACTTACAACCATTCATTCACAAACCGCCGGCGGAGTCAACCACGCAGGGCGTCAGCCAGCTCGGAAGGAGCAGGTGTCTCTAAGTGACACCTCGACACACGCTAGGAGAAGCCGGGCATCGAGCTAGCAACCTTGCAGTTACCAGCCAACCCGCTGTAACTCCTGAGCTACTGCCGCCCTCTGTACCACAGGACCACACGTCTCTGTGTCGGTGCCAAGGTGTTAGCATGTCCTCGGCAGGTCACTTACCGTTGCTAAACATTTCGTCATCTGTGAGCTGTCCGTCTTTGGCGTACAGCACGCCAAATTTGAAGTTGACAGAACCCTGTGAGGTAATATGGTACGATGAGAAGAATAAAATCAATCCGTTTCAAACATTAAAACTTCACAGGAACATTTCATGGCAACAAAACTATTCTAAACTGATTGGTTGGTAGAAACGGTCAAACTCTGTAACAGGCAATGAAGATAACAAATCCATATCTAAGCGGTAGTGGCAGCCCTAAGAAATACATGTAGTGAAATGTGGCCATGTGTGCGGGAGCAGAAACAGGCCTAATGAGGCCAATTAAGGGCCTCTGATGCACCCCACCACGTTGGTCGCACTGCAGATGTGCTTGCTTATCGGAGGTGAAGCACCCTAATTGTCTGGTTCGGTTGGTGGGTAATGTTGAGTGGCCACACATGAGAAGACCCAGACGAAACAGAAACACCTTTAAAAAGATCTCTCATTTTAAAAGGAGAGAAAGTAAAAAAACAAATGCCGCTTGAATGCCAATGCTGCTTGAATGCCAACGTAGACCGAATAAAATAAATAACAAATCCATTGATTAAAAAGAGAGTTACTATACAGTCGCCATGGTAACTCGTAGCAGACCAGGAAATGGAACACTTACCTCCTGTTCCTCCAGCACCAGTAGATCCTATGGTAACAAAAACGTAATGCAAACGCAATAGTTAACAGTTGGTTCCCTTTCAGCAGGGAGATCTGCTATCAAACCTACAGTTCCTCAGGTTGATATATACTCAAACTATGATAGACACCTGCTTCATTTCGAAAAAAAAGTACATACCGCATCGTATCCTATCCTATCTTTGTGGTATATAGGGAATGGGTTAACCTAACGGTTGTGAGTGCTTGGCACTTGGTTCTATGAACATCCTTACTGTACCAACAGCGATATATTGTTTCTCCTTCTTCTGATAAATGTGCTTATTCTAAGTCGCTTGGATAAAAGTGTCTGCTAAATGCCCTGACTGTAAATGTACATGTATTTCATGAAATACGCTCGGCTTTCACAACAGACCCATTTCTATATCTATGCGCTTACCTTCTGGATCTCTGGGTTGAGGATCTCCCGGGGGCCTCTCTCAAACCTGTCCAGGTTCATTGCACTGTGAAGAGGGGAAGCAACGTCAACGTCGCTGGTGCTGACCACACCTTCACACTCACACACACTCTGCTTTATCCATGAGGTTGACTCCAAGGATTAAGGTGTATTCTTCAGGCTATTCTGGATTGGTTAATGAAATGAAGTGATGGTGAGGTCATCTACGTCCGTCTTGCCCTGTCGTGTGTGATTGATTAAGTGAGTGATAGTGAGAGAGTGAGTGAAATTGAGTGAGTGAGTAATTGTGAGTGAGTGTGTGTGTGTGAGTCCAAGGTATCCTCAAAATAGTTGGGGTGATGGTGCACAAAAAGTGACGCACAATGTTTTGGAAGAATCCACGAATTTCCAGCTCCACAAGCGATCAGTTCGCCTGCGCGCTAAATAAAGGAAGTCATTGCTTTTATTCTCAGTGGAAATGGTGGACATTAATGGTGTGTTTTCTGACCTCTGAGGGAGGGATGACATCACCTCTGGTTGGGCTGGAACCACCACATTGATATTCTTGTATGTCCTTTAGGCCCTCTTTCATATAACACAGACCCCATGTCTTTAGCTCATTCCCAAGTGTATCACACCCCTAGATCACCCACCAATTCACGTCACTTCTGGTTGGGGGTCAGCAACCTTCACTATCAAAAGAGCCATTTCTGGTCCCTCCCACCAAATAAAATTGATCTGGAGCCACAAAACCAGCCATTCCACCTCTAAAATGAAGAGAACACTGCATCTAACGTCCAATATATATAGTTATACTACATATAAAATAAACAATAGCCTATAGTTTGTTGCATTTATGAAATGTGTTGGTGTAGGGATATTTTAGTTGACAAAATATTAATTATCAATATTAATCTGGTTCTCTATTCCTTATCCCTATAAATATGCAGCATGCCATGATCACGCAGTCAACGATAGGAATAGTCACTACACACTGAGCATGAATAACAACCTCTAACACATGAGGGGGTCATTGCCTCTGCGGCACTCTGGGAGGCGCTGTTCTTTCTAGGGCACCTTAGTATATTATTCTATTTCCTAGCCAGCTAGTTTATGCCAAAAGCAAAACTATTTACGGCAGCTCAGCTGTGGCACGTAACATCGTAATGGCATGAGCACTATGGATTGGAGGAAAACCAGGATAAAACCTTTATCTTCAGATTAGGAAATGACTGAAGTGCACTATTGTTTATGAATCCTTATCTAGGTTTGCGTAAATGAACCTTTACATATAACTCATAAACTCCTTATCAACGTAAACTGTGCTCATATTGTGTACATTTATTGTCCCTCATCTCAGCTCCTATCACAAGAATCTAGAAACAATATGTTCGTGGGGTTGTTCAGAATATTGTGTTCATAACATGTTCATGTATTGAATGCAGGATATATGCGTGCATGTTACAGAAAATTAAATAATGACCATAGGCCATAGGTTGCATATGGATATATACGACAACTGTGGGGCTGGTGGATTCCGAACAAAAATGTAGCTCATTGTTCGAATTACGTGTTGTGTAATCAAATATATAATTAAGGTTATTTCTTAAACAGAATATAGCCAACCCCGATTATAGTCCCTCAAAAACCCCAAACGAGCATTAAAAACGCTACATGCAGTTGAACGAACTAAACATCATCCTACAATCACTGAAGGAAGATTAAGACAATAATAATAGGCTAATTCTTAACTAGAAATGTTATCAAAATACATTTTAATGCCAAAACAACTGTATTATTGCATGTTGCCAACGTTCTCTGGTTCTGTTACTTAGGGTAGGAAAACTGAACACTAGTCTCTCTGGATATTAGCAGGAATCTTACAACAAATTGTGCAGATCCTTCATAAGGTATCATAAAAATGTTGGATGAGACCAGCCTGGTGAATGAGGTCACACACACACACACATTCAAGTGTGAGTGAGTTTGTGAGCGTGTATGTGTATGTGTGTGTGTGTGTGTGTGTGTGTGTGTGTGTGTGTGTGTGTGTGTGTGTGTGTGTGTGTGTGTGTGTGTGTGTGTGTGTGTGTGTGTGTGTGTGTGTGTGTGTGTGTATGTGTGTGTGTGTGTGTAGCAACAGGTGGCGTTTCTTACCTTAGGATAGACTTCACTGATAAGGTTTTGGTAGGACAGTAGGGGAGGCTTATCTTCAAGGTCCCCTGAGAGAGAGAGAGAGAGAGAGAGAGAGAGAGAGAGAGAGAGAGAGAGAGAGAGAGAGAGACAGAGACAGAGACAGAGAGAGAGAGAGAGAGAGAGAGAGAGAGAGAGAGAGAGAGAGAGAGAGAGAGAGAGAGAGAGAGAGAGAGAGCCGGTATGTTTTTACTTAGTCTGATTTTAATTCGATAGAACCCAAAATATTGTGGAGGAAAGTAACACAGTCCGAGTTGGTCACTGTGGTATAAGCGAAATAAACCACTCCGGGCGGTTCCGTTATTGAGGAGATATTATAATGGAACAGTTGATTATCTCTAACATGAAGCACATGGTTATAGTAAGTACTAAGCATCGTGTATCGTCTCATCCTAGCTATCTTTGTTGTCTACGGGGAATGGGTTGACCTAGGGATTGTTATTGCTCGGCACTTTGTTCTATGAACATCCTTACAGCCCTCAATGTAAATGTGAATGTAGGCACATGCAACAGGTAGGCACGGAGGCGGTGGGTGGAGCGCGTGTTCACTCACAGCCTTCCTCCAGAGTATGGCGCGGTACTGCGGCACGCGCTGGTTGTTCTGGTCCGACAGCACCACCGAGAGATAGAAGGGGTTCTTTTCCGCATCGGTGCCCACGTAATTCTGATGAACTGAGACAGCACACAACGCACAGCCATTAGGGAATACAGACATTCACACAGAGGTACACACTCATACACATATGCATACACACGCATCCATGCACACACACGCACACACATATACACACACACGCATACACACACACACACACACACACACACACACACACACACACACACACACACACACACACACACACACACACACACACACACACACACACACACACACACACACACACACACACACATATGCACAACGGCACACATACACAGACATCTTCGCTGATATTTACATAGACACAGATACACACGCTCACAGACACACACTACCTTCTCAGGGTATATACGTGTTGGTTTACTCTCGTATAACAATCTCCATTGTTTTTCATTCCTCCTGCGTATTGCTGACCTGCATTCTCCCTGTCTGGGTGCGTGGCCTGGGGTACGCGTCCCCTGACAACACAACACATCTCCACATTCATGCCTCTGCCTCTTTGGTTGGCAAGGCTACATCTTCAGAGTCAACATTGAATTAACCTCTGAAACCAATTAAAACCTGCCTTCAACCGCACGCTGCCTGCCTGGCTCATTCTCTGCCTCGGCCTGTCACTCTCTCTCTCTCTCTCTGCTTTTTTCTGCGTGTGTGGATCCTTTGTGTGCGTTGTGTGATATCCCCTTGCTGTGTATTCAATGTGTTTTTACGCCCTTTCCTCGACAGCACCAGGTGTGTGTACCATCCTCGATGCACTACGGTAAAGTAAGGACCAGTGGGGGGGGGGGGGTGGTCGACTTTTTCTTCGTGAAACTTGCATTAAATGCATTCATATATAATAATAATGTCACAATAAATCCTGCATACATGAGCATCTTTGTTTGTAATCGCAAAGACTTACTTGATTCACGTCTGTTTTACTAATGCTGGTCGTGGATCCAGCATGGGTGAATAACAGAACAACCCAGACACGGCGTACTGCAAGGTGTGTGTGACGGACTGTCCAAAGCTAAGCTATCGCAACACTTTCAAAATGGTTCTTTCCCATGGCAGGAAACGGTTGAGTTAATATATAATAAATCATTAATGCAGAGCCTCGCAGGCAGGCCACTTCAGACAGGCTGTCGATCATCCATGTGTCAGACGCCCTCATCTCCCCAGCTGGTCTCCCCACCCTGGCCTCAGCTGACAGAGGGGCCCCTCTCTCTGAAGGGTCCTTCCGCAGAGAGAGGGGCCACTCTCACACTCTCTCTCTCTCTTGTTGGGTTCACACCTACGCTCTCTGGCACCTCCTGTCCGGGCTGGCAGCTCCTCTGACTTTTATCTGCCACTCTCTCTCTCTCCGTCCCAATCTGTCTCTCTCTCTAGCTTTCTCTCTCTCTCTCTCTCTCTCGCTTTCTCTCTCTCTCTCTGCCTCTCTCTCCCTCTCTCCGTCTCAATCTGTATCAATCTGTCTCTCTCTCTCTCTCTCTCTCTCTCTCTCTCTCTCTCTCTCTCTCTCTCTCTCTCTCTCTCTCTCTCTCTCTCCCTCTCTCTCTCTCCCTCTCTCTCTCTCTCTCTCTCTCTCTCCCTCTCTCCGTCTCAATCTGTCTCAATCTCTCTCTAGCTTTCTCTCTCTCTCTCTCTCTCTCTCTCTGCCTCTCTCTCCCTCTCTCCGTCTCAATCTGTATCAATCTGTCTCTCTCTCTCTCTCTCTCTCTCTCTCTCTCTCTCTCTCTCTCTCTCCCTCTCTCTCTCTCCCTCTCTCTCCCTCTCTCCGTCTCAATCTGTCTCAATCTCTCTCTCTCTCTCTCTCTCTCTCTCTCTCTCTCTCTCTCTTTGCCTTTCTCTCACTTTGTTTGTTTACCTCTCTCTCTTTCCCACATGTGCATTCGTATGCACACACACTCGCACACACACACACACACACACACACACACACACACACACACACACACACACACACACACACACACACACACACACACACACACACACATACACCACACACATACACACTCACACACACACACACAAACTCAAACACATTCACGCACTCACACAGTGCGTAATGAACAACGAGGCTCCACTGACCTTTTCCCAGGAAGTATTTAAAGAACCATCTGGTGTGGTACTCCGGGTTCTCCAGATGGACGTCGGTTCTCCTCCAGGTTCCTGGGGTGTAGTCTGAGGTCTGACCGGACACACACATACACGCACACGCACAGGCACACACACACACACACACACACACACACACACACACACACACACACACACACACACACACACACACACACACACACACACACACACACACACACACACACACACACTTATATATTTATATATAATCCACCTTGTCATCATTATAGTCACAGCTTGAGTCAAGCTGGCATCTTCCCCTACAAAACTGTTACACAATACAGCTGCCATCACACAACACCATATGGAGATGAGAGACACCACACACAAGACACTCAAATACACACAATCAGAAGACACACAAATACACACAGACATCATTCTTGCGTTCCCTTGAAGCTGTTGCATATTGTGTACTGGGAGGTGAGAATGAAATCATTTTGGAGAATGAAATGTCAGTCCTAAGGAACGCGGTGTAAACACGTGAAGAGGAAGGAGAATAAGCTGGGAACTGAAACCAGGCAATGGAAGGATTACCGACCGCAATGGAATGAATAAACACACAGTTGCTATGTTGTGGGTGTTTAATAGGAACATGTCTAGTCTACACACAGTCAGGAAACAAGCAAATGTCATTTGTTAAAGTAATCGACAATTTGAGATCTCAAAGTCCATCTGCCACGAAGTTCTAATAATAATAATAATAATAAACAAATATAATGTAAACTGAAAATAATAAGAAAGCACCTCGCGCCTGTCAATTTGAAGATTGTTTGGACTCCTTTGTTAAAACGCCTGAATCACTTTAATATTGCACTCGTTTGTATTAGAGACTGACAGCAAACACTGAAACCAAAGCCAGGCAAAGTGTCACAAACGCAGCTCTCATCGACTGGTCTAGATTAGCCGCAGGGGACAATGCTTGTCAGAGCAACGTCTACATTTAGCGCGCTTCCTGAAGTTCACCTTTTCAAAATAAGAGTGCAAAATTTAAATACTACATCACTTGTCTTAAAAATCCCAGATTTAATCGTGTGTGTTGCGTGAGCAGAAGGAATCATTCTCATACAGCGTGTTGACAGAATGACTTAGGCGTCCCATTAGAACAGAGAAACCAGCAATATTTATATAACGAGAGACAACAGAGAGAGACACAGACAGAGAGAGAGAGAGAGAGAGAGAGAGAGAGAGAGAGAGAGAGAGAGAGAGAGAGAGAGAGAGAGAGAGGGAGAGAGAGAGAGAAAGAGAGAGGGAGAAAGGGAAAGAGACAGTGAGAAAGGGAGAGAGAGTGCATTCAGAATAAGCGAGCATCTATCAATACCTATCAATAACTAGAAAATGCATTCCCTGCAGAAAATGCGGTGAGTTCTGTAGTGCAGAGTGAGGTTGAAAATATTTTTTAATAAAGCCACATA
Organism: Gadus chalcogrammus; assembly: GCF_026213295.1. Lineage (NCBI taxonomy): Eukaryota > Metazoa > Chordata > Actinopteri > Gadiformes > Gadidae > Gadus > Gadus chalcogrammus. The sequence continues at coordinate 17,573,667 of NC_079415.1, read as the reverse complement.
GATTAAGACATAAAGAAACGTTAAATGGCTTAAACCAAGTGAAGGGATTTAAACAAAAGTTCAAAAGCCTAAATTCAGTAAACAATGTTAACATGCAACAAATAAAGTGACAGCTGAATGAAAAGCGCAAAGCATTGCTAAAAATGAAGAAATGTAAAATGAATTGAACTGAAGAATCTGAAAGGGCAAATGTATTGCCCTGCACTGCTGGTGTGCGTGTGTGAGTGTGCGAGTTCTCACCTCAAACCTCATGGTGGAAATATTCACAATTATTGTTTCACAGGATGTGTGTGTGTGTGAGTGTGTGTGTGTGTGTGTGTGTGTGTGTGTGTGTGTGTGTGTGTGTGTGTGTGTGTGTGTGTGTGTGTGTGTGTGTGTGTGTGTGTGTGTGTGTGTGTGTGTGTGTGTGTGTGTGTGTGTGTGTGTGTGTGTGTGTGTTTGTGTGCGTGTGTGTGTGTGTGTGTGGTGGGGGAGGGGGTATATTTGCAATTATGTTTCTGTTGTGATAGAGAGGGACAGAGATATATACGAGAGAGCATGAGAGGGAGAGAGAGAGAGAGAGAGAGAGAGAGAGAGAGAGAAACATATCAATAGAGAGAGAAAGAGAGAGAGTATACCTCATCTGAGGAGCCGTTCTCCACCCTGAAGCGGCCGGCTCTCTGGATGGCTCCGTCTGCATCACTGGAGATCAGCTACAAGATGGAGGGATGGAGAACAAAAGAAAGAGAGAGATAGAGAGAGAGAACCGGATAGAGAGAGAGGGAGACAGAGAGACACAAAGAGACACATGTTCAGAATTAGCTCCCGTCAAACCGGCTGTTTGAGTAATGGAGGAGGGAGAACCACCACGAGCTCACAGTCAAATGCTAAACAGGTACAAAAGCAGACAGATGATCCACTCTTGTGACAGTACAAGTGTATGTTAGGTTGGTGATACAACCTGTATCATAATTCACATTCACTATGTTCACGTCAGTATATCACTGTCATATACCGTTCAATATATTAATTAATTAATTACTGTTGGGTTGTTGTGTTTCTGTTGTATTTCTGTTGTGTTGGGCTGTTGTGTTTCTGTTGTGTTGGCTATTGGGTTTATGCTGTGTTGGGCTGTTGTGTTTCCGCTGTTTTCCAATGTGTTTCTATTGTGTTTCCAATGTGTTCTGTTGTGCTTATGTTTTGTTTGTCTGTTGTGTTTGGTTGTTGTGTTTCTGTTGTGTTTCTACTGTGTTTGTGTTGAGTTTCCTTTTTTTCTGTTGTGTTTGGCTGTTTTGTTTGGCTGTTGTGTTTCTGTTTTGTTTGAGTTTTGTTCCTATTGTGTTTCTGTTGTGTTTCTGTTGTGTCTGTCTGTTGTGTTTCTGTTGTGTTGGGCTGTTGTGTTTCTGTTGTGTTTCTGTTCTGTTTGTATAGCAGGCATGGTTGACATTTCAAAAGGTTTGAGAATCAACTCAACATTCTTTCCATCTAGAATAGAGAGTCAGACAAAACAGTTGTTGCTGTCTCCCTTTAGATTCTCACTCATGTCCGCCTTCACTGCGGCCTGCTGACTCATAACTCAGACAGAGAGAGAGAGAGAGAGAGAGAGAGAGAGAGAGAGAGAGAGAGAGAGAGAGAGAGAGAGAGAGAGAGAGAGAGAGAGAGAGAGAGAGAGAGATGACAGAGACAGGAGAAGAGGGAATGAGACAGAGAGATAGAGAGAATGAGAGAGAGAGAGAGAGAAAGGTGAAGAGTTAATGGGGACAGGCCTACTGCATTGGCTGGTGGAGAGTTAAGACCAGGGGGAGGAGAAGAAAGAAAAGAGAAGACTACTTTTGTTGAATAATAAAATAAAATAAAAAATAAAAAACAATGTACAGCGAAGCTCTCTCACCACACTGAAGTGTGTTTGTGTGTGATTGTGATTGTGTGTGTGTGACGTATGTGTGTCTGTATGTGTGTGTCCATCTGTCTCCGTTGCATATACATCTGTGAGTAAATCCAGGTGTATTATTTGTCTGGTGTGGTGTCTGTGC
>NC_079415.1:17491655-17566655 GCF_026213295.1 Gadus chalcogrammus | reverse complement strand
GACAAAACGTTGAAGCAGCTTCTGAATGCTCACAATAAAAGTTATTTGAATGAAGACGTCTCATTGTTGTGAGATCTCTTTCCGGCAGCTTATCGAAGAATCACATGGAAGATGGAACCAACGATGCGTGAGGTTCAATATGCACAAACTTAGAAGAAGCAGGCTAGCTACAAACACATCCGCGTCGTCAACCATAGAGGAAAACTCTGGCTGACCGTCAGGCTATAACCAGCCGGCGGTCAGCCGTCCAGAGGCAGCATGGGGCTGGACACCTCTCTCCTCCGGATCAGTCGGTGCAGTTCAATACCCTCCCAGCGTGTTTGGAGCAGATTAGAATGCAACAGCATGCACAGACTTAAGCATGGCATGAAACCACCAAGCCATTTAATAAGGGCTTTATGGATGAGATTGAAGGATCGATAGCTGTGACAGACAAGTGCCCCACGCATAGCGACAGGGCTCGGTTAGAAACCAGCCCGGAGGCGCTATGCAGTCACACACTTGTGTGACTGAGTGTGTGGGTGTTTTGTTTGTGTGTGTGTGTGTGTGTGTGTGGGGGGGGGGGGGAGTACATGAGACCAGCTCCAATGGTCATAGAGAGTGGAGTGAAGGGGGGGGGGGGGGGGTGTCAAGCATCAGGTGTTTTAGTAGGCAGTAATGGGCCTTAGGGCCTTGGGATGAGGTGATATTGTTTGTGTCTGTCAGTGTGTGTGTTGGGGGGGATGGAGCGAGCAGGACTCTATTGTATGTATAATCTTGAAAGATTGAGTCACAGTGTTTACTCAGACATGTATTGGAGACATATATTTTTGTTTTTAGAGGGGTCATGAAGCATTGAATGTGGTGAGGGAGCTGTAGATTCAGACGCTTTAATCCAGAGTGATGTACAGTGAGTTAGACTGAAAATCCCATCCCTACACAGAGATGCTGGGGAGCAGGTGCATGGGAAGAAGGTGGACAGTGGGTCAGAGAACAATTACATCCAGAATACAATCAAATACATGCAATAATGTAGATAAACAATTGGTCAATTATTGTGTAATACATTATATACAACATTATATACAAGATATATATATCAATTATATACAAGAATGTATTACACAATAATTGACCAATTGTTTATATACATTATTGCATGTATTTGATTGTATTCTGGATGTAATTGTTCTCTGACCCACTGTCCACCTTCTTCCCATGTTGATGTATATCAGACACCACAAACAAGACACACACAGTCTGTACCCACACACACACACACACACACACCGTGCGTGCGTGCGTGTGTGTGTGTGTGTGTGTGTGTGTGTGTGTGTGTGTGTGTGTGTGTGTGTGTGTGTGTGTGTGTGTGTGTGTGTGTGTGTGTGTGTGTTTGTGTTTGTAGGTGTACTGTAAAAAGAAATTTGAGTCAAGCTCACCAGTCGGCCAAATTGCTCCGCCATCAATACACACATCCAATATTTACACACCTATTGACCAATGCTGACGGCTTATGAGCCGGAGGGGAGCAGAGAGGAAAGGGAGAGGCTGATGAAGCTGAAGAGAAATAATGACACAACTGAAGGTCTGTAGAGTGTAGGAAGATGGTGTGTATTCACCATATTGTTACCGGTATAGCAAACTGAAACATGGCTGAATATAAAAAATAATAATAATAAACAGATTTAGTCTATTTTGTGATTTATATCTCATCACAAAAACATTTCCAGTTTTAAAATTATATTAAAAAGAGAATATTCCCAGAAAGGACTGATATATAAGGCGACAGCCACTGCACTTGGACCGGCAAACTAAGTGCCCAGTTCTGAATAATATATAGTATAGCGTGAATTTTAATACAAGACCTGACCTTTCTGCCGCCGACTAGTGCACTTTAAACCACGTGCACGTGTACAGCTCACTATGTGTCTCCAGTGCGTAAAACATATGAACACACTAAACTCTTAACTACCACGCCCTTTTCTGTGAATCTTCACATAAATGACATGTCAACATATATGGGTTATAACTCACTACCTGTGATGACCACATTCCTGACAGTGGAAATGTTACACCTGGTAGTTAATGTAGATATCTAATATATGTGATGGCAACTTTTGAATTAAAAATCTAAACACAAAACGTAATAAAGCAACCCCCCGCGTACAGATCAATGGTAGCTACAGTGGTAGTTAGGGTGGTAGTTATGGTGATTATGTTATGGTGGTAGTTAGGGTGGTAGTAACGTCGGTAGTTATGGTATGTTGTTAATTAGTTTATCTCCTACATTCTCTCCCTCTTGTTCTCTCTCTTTCTCTCTCTCTCTCTCTCTCTCTCTCTCTCTCTCTCTCTCTAACACACACACACACACACACACACACACACACACACACACACACACACACACACACACACACACACACACACACACACACACACACACACACAGAAACAGTCCCTGTCTGGTGGTAATGATAGCCCAGTGTGTTGTTTCTGCATGATATTAATCTGACACACACACATGTGTGCCGTGTCACCCTAATAGACCAACCCGCAACGTGTCTCTGGCAGGAAGTGAGATTTCTGAACCCAACCCTGACACTTACTATGTTGGCATGGTGGGTCCGTCCCAAAATAGGAGATGGATGCTGACACTGACTCACACAAACACACACATGCATTGCACACACATGCACAAACACACACAATGACTCAACATCCTTTTGGGCGCTTATAGCACGTAGCTTAACAATGCTACTGAGCAAATGAGTAATGTAAGGCGGCATGTTGGAGTGAATGTTGGCCAGTGTGTGTGTGTGTGTGTGTGTGTGTGTGTGTGTGTGTGTGTGTGTGTGTGTGTGTGTGTGTGTGTGTGTGTGTGTGTGTGTGTGTATGTGTGTGTGTGTGTGTGTGTGTGCCAGCATGTGTGTGCGTGTGTGGACCAGACTGTGTGTGTGTGTGCCAGTGTGTGTCACCACACACATGCTCAGAGCCTGGCCCAGTGAGCAGTGTGGGAACCACACCCAGCCTGGCCTGACTCATCGGCCCTACTCCTCTGGACTCCCTTAATGGCTCTCACACAAACACCCCCGTCCCATCCAGGGAGGGAGAGAGGGGGGAGAGAGAGAGCAAAGTGATGGAGAGAGGGATAAAGAGAGAGAGAGAGAGAGAGAGAGAGAGCGCGAGCACGAGAGAGAATGAGAGAGCGAGAGAGTGAGAGAGCGTGAGAGCGAAAGAAAGAGAGAGAGAGAGGAGTGCTAGGGAGAGAGCTGGAGTGACAGTGTGAATGAGACACACGTTAAGCTAACCCAGTAAACCAAGGAATTCCCTTATACCAATACCAATACTAATACTAATACCCTCAGTGTGCAAGTGAAAGTAAGGTGAAGCAAGTAACACAGGAGATGCCTCGAGAAGCCGTGCATCAGACTCACCAGCTCTACCGATCCATAGTGCTTCCGGCTGAAGTCTCCGCGCCTGCAGCCCAAGTCTTCAGACGCAGAGCTGCAACACAAAAAACACACGATGAGGACAGACTGCATGGTCCCCTCTCTCTCTCCTCTCCATCACAACACATGGTCGCACGTCCACTCGAGCGAACATCAACATTCATACAAGTGTTTAAAATCCTCTCACTTTTGGATCTTGTTCTGTGTCGCTGTGCTTGCTCTTTCTCGCTCTCTGGTGCCTCCTGTCCGGCCCGCTCGCTCCTCAGACTTCATCTGTGTCCCTCTCGCTTTCTCTCTGTCTCTCGCTGTCCCTCTCTCTCTCTCTCTCTGTGTCTCTCTCTTTCCCTCCCTCTATCCTTCTCTCTCTTTACCTCTCTTTCTCCCTCTCAGTCCGTCTCTCTGTGTCCCTCTCTCTCTCTCTCTCTCTCTTTGTCTCTCTCTCTCTCTCTCTCTCTCTCTCTCTCTCTCTCTCTCTCTCTCTCTCTGTCTCCCTCTTTTCCTTTCCCTCTCAGTCTGTGTCTCTTGCTGTACCTCTTTCTCCCTCTCAGCCTGTGCCTCTGTGTCTCTCTGTGTGTCTCTCTATGTGATGGGGTCCGGCCCCAGGCCAGTAGCCAGGAGCGCGGGCCCAGCCCGTGTGGGCCCAGATGATGACTGCGATCGAGTTAGGACAGGCAGTGATAGATGGGGAACGGCTCCTGGTCGGGTGCACTGTGTGGTCACGGACCAGATCACCCGTATGGATCTTAACAAAACACGTGTTTGAATCACATGCGCATGGATCTGACACACATGTGAGTATGTATGGCGGATTTTACTGAGGTTAGGCTATCTATCTGTCTGTCTGTCTGTCTGTCTGTCTGTCTGTCTGTCTGTCTGTCTGTCTGTCTGTCTGTCTGTCTGTCTGTCTGTCTCCAAGCCTTACTCTCTTTCTGTCTGACTATCTTCCTGTCAGTGTGTCTTGCGCTCTGCCTGTCTATCTGTATAGCGCTTTATGTTTATGTCTATATGTCTGTGTATCTGAATGTGTGTGTGCGTGTACCTGTGTGTCTGTGTGTCTGTTTGTGTGTCTGTGAGTCTGTGTGTCTGTGAGTCTGTGTGTCCATGTGTCCGTGTGTCTCTGTGTCTGTAGCTCTGAGGAGCCCGTCCATGTTGGCCCTGGGTTAATACATAATGTAAACTCTGGCAGGGTTGAACGTCTCTCTTTCCCCAACAGGATGCTTCCATCAGTTCCTGCACCCATTCTGTCTCTCTTTTGTTCCTTTCTTCCTTCTTGTTTCTATCATTCTTTCTCTTCTCTTGTTCTTTGTCTTTTTTTTCCTCCAGTGCTGTCTTTCCTCCTTTCTTTGTATATCATGGACACCAGTACACTCTAGCAAAACGTATTATATTATTCATGTCACCGTGCAGCCTAGCTGAAGAACTGGCTGACCTTACAAAAAAAGTCCACTTCTGTTACACGTGAACAAAACAAGCGGCTGAGCCACGCCCGCTGAGGGTAAGCCCCGCGGGTCTCGGTGAAATGGAGATGGTACAGGTATGTTGGACGGAGACCATCACTCGCAAAGGCAGGCCAGCGATCTGCTCTGGCCCTCCCCGCTCACAGAGGTATCTACCTGTTGAGGAGTGGAGGAGGGAATGTACCTTTCATCCTATCATTCACAGATGTATCTAACTGTGGAGGGATGAGGGATTCCTCCTTTAATCCTATCATGCGGACGACATCCGCGACTTCTATGTTCACAGCTAAAAAGACACAGCCTGTATGCGACCAGTGTGTCAACAGCCTCCGTCTAAAGAGAATAATATTAATTTCATCTATACTAAACAATGAAAGCCTGAAGAGGAAGTAGAGAGGCTTTGCATATGCAAATGTAGCTGGGCTCATTCTGTGGTATTTGCGAGGGTGTTGTCGTTGAATACACTCAAAAACGACAGCTTGACCTGATGTTGAGCCATTGCACCATTGATATGCATCATTATGCATAGCATAGCCTATGTTATGCATAGTAATTAATTAATACAATAACATGAGTCACAGAGTCAAATAGATCCGTTTTTTCTCCTATTCAGATCATTTGTATTCAATTAGTGTGATTAAAACCATGTTGACAAAATGTGCCGTCAAAAATTTAAATAGATGCAATTTCCAATAGATGCAATTTCCAATGATTTAGAATACCATCACGGGTAGATTGAAGTGGCTCATCCTCAGATGGACGAAAAGCGACAATCATAGTGTCAGGCAGTATCAGGGGACACCTAGACCGAGGCCTTATAGCAAGAGAGGGTTTGTGTGTATCTAGGATCACTTTACAGTGAGTGGGTCGATAGTTGGGTAGAGGCAGAATGTGAAGGCATAAACGGATAAACAATATAGATATGATGATGGACCCTGGCCCTCTGCTGTGAAGGACCTTATCGTTAAGCATATCAATCAAAGCATATGATCTGAATTGCCAGAGGATCTGAGGGTTTACCAATCTGTAAACTCTTTCAAACCCTCACACTTTGAAGAAATACCTTTTAGCCATGGATTTCTCTCATGTGTTTGTTTTTATTATTGTGTATTATCTTTTAATAGTTTTTCATGAAAGGTACTTCGTAGGTGCTGTTAGAGCCTGCTGCATGAAATTTGTGTGTGATTTGACGTCAAAATTTGAGCAACCACAAAGACCTCCAAGCCATACACAACAAGGATTTTTGGCAGGGTGCGGAGTGGCATTGGGAATCAGAATAGACAAGCTCAGTATATTCTGGATTAGCATAAGCGCTCACGAGTGCTCCAGACAATCCATCACATCATGCATAGGTCAACTAACTCCCACAGCCAACCGACCTCTGGGAGATCCTTTGTTAAGTCCCCATGGCCGCCCAGGGGGCCGTGTTATTGACCAGCGGGGGGGGGGGGGGGGGGGGGAGAGACAGCTACAACATCCGGCCGGGGATGGTCTGCTTCAAGAGGCAGCAGAGGTGATCCTAGTCCTAGATAAAAGCTTGCAGACATCTGCACCCATGACTGAGCAACCCTTTCAGCGAGCCACTCGGCCCCCCTGCATACGGGAGGAGGCTGTGGAAGGTGCTTTCATCCAGAAGCCTCCTCTACACACGTGTGGTCGGGACCCAGCTACATGTGATCCTCTGCTGGACTGAAAACGTGGGAAGAAAAATAGAAAAAAAGGAAGTAGGATGTGGATGAACCAGAGCTGGCTGAGGACTTGACACTCAAGGCCTGATGGATGTCAGCCTTTGGCAGGGAACATCGGCGTGCTCCTACTGCTGAACTCCTTAAAGTAATACTGGAGGATTTATTTATTCTTTCCCTACACTGGAGATCACTCGGTACCACCACCCCCTCAACACTCAACATGGAATCTCTTGGCTTGAATGCAACGCACGCAGATCAATCAGGAGCAACAAAGCCCCGGCCGCCTGGCGGAGAGGCCCCACCGGCCGGGCAGAGGGGGAAGCATCGGACCGCCGCCGGCCAGGCAGCACCCCAGCTCCTGTGGGTCTCTAGGAACCTTCTGGAGAGAGCAAATGATGGGGCGAGAGATAACCCTGGCGGTTCACCAGCTTGCTCCATTGAGGCGGCACTACAAAGCCTTGTTTACGGTGCCATAGAGGGGGGCCCACCATGGCGGCATAGACCCTTTAGTCCACATAGTGTGACAGGTTGATGATGACTAGGGATGACGTATCAAACCCAACCAGGAGGAAGTACAACTCAGAATGCTTCTCATCAAGAAGCAGCCCTGGTCCATCTCATCCAGTGATTCCAGTCCCCCCGTAACGGCCCCCTACCCAGCTGGGACGACCCTACCCAGTCAGAACCCCCCCCTACCCCGTCGGGATGACCCCCCCTACCCATTCAGGACCCCCCCTACCCAGTCGGGATGACCCCCCCTAACCAGTCAGGACCCCCCCTACCCAGTCAGAACCCCCCCTACCCCGTCGGAATGACCCCCCCTACCCCGTCGGAATGACCCCCCCTACCCAGTCAGGACCCCCCCTACCCAGTCAGGACCCCCCCTACTCAGTCAGGACCTCCCCTACCCCGTCGGGACGATCCCCCCCACCCCCTACCCAGTCAGAACCCCCCCCTACCCCGTCGGGATGACCCCCTGTACCCAGTTGTGACGACCCCCCCCCACCCAGTCAGGACAAGCCCCCCCTACCCAGTCAGGACCTGCACTACCCAGTCCGGAGCCCCCCTACCCCGTCGGGATGACCCCCCCTACCCCGTCCGGATGACCGTCCTTAACCAGGAGGGACAAGCCCCCCCCTACCCAGTCAGCAAAAAAAGTGGAGCGCAGCGTGGCGGAGAGGTGTGAGGTTTGCAGACGGAGAGTAATGGCAGGCAGCCTGGAGAGGACTCTGATGGAGAAGAGGGAGCAGGGCCAGGGCTGCTCGAGGACATGTTAATTCAAGTCACGTTTAATTGAAAAGCCTCAGAGGGCTTTGCAGCCCCACAATAGACGGCACCCCGCCGTGACCCCTAACCCTGAGCCCTTTAAACGCAAGAAAAAGCTCAGTGGGAAACGGAAGCCACGTCGAGAAGGAAACGATTGCTTCCAGGGAAGGCTGGGAGAGCCACAGGTGGCTGCGTGGGCACACATCAGAATAATAGCAGAATAAAAATAGTTTAAAAATAGCGACATTAAGATGAGAGCTGCTGAAGCGATAGCATTAAGGTTCTCAAAATAACTTGCGGCTGGCATCCTTCTTCACCTCCGTAGAAATACAGTACTGACCGAGGAAGAAAATATCGCTCAGCAATGCTGTCATCTGATACATTTTCAAAAAGGCAGACTAACTGAGAAAAGCTGGGATCTCCTTCCTGTCCATCACTCTAGAATCATTCCACAAATGTTATTTTGGAAAATTAAATGTCTCAGCTGAAAGTTTGGACAGGAGCCTGTGTAAGGAACAAAACGTAAGTGATGACTGAGGAAAACCACAAGCACTTTCCAACACTCAACTTCAAGGACCCCATGAAAACATCTGTTTTGGTTGCTTTCTTTTACATCCTCACTTATTGTCATCATAACTGGTGTGTAGTGCACCTCACCCAACACACAAGTAAAAGTAAACACGACACCCTGCCATGTACTCAGCGTGGTGAGGAGGTGGCTGGTGGTAGGGGGGCATTTGAATCAGAAATCCTACACTCAAGGTCCATCACACACTCAGAGTTACCAAGGCCCCGTGGCGCAGCCTCGCTACATTTGAATGTGTGCTACTCCAGACCCGGCCCTTAAAGCCGACTGGATGCTGAGTGCAGCACTGGAAGTTTGCGCTTATCTAAGAAAAGCGGTGGGAGTAGAAGGCTTATCTTTTGAGTGAAGAAACCCCACATGCGCTACTTTATGTTACGGCCGAGGTGTGCTTATGCGAGTGTACCGGCCGATGCACCATAGCGGCTGAGGTGAAGCATGCATAGCTACTCCTGTTTCATCAGAGGGCTCATGGTCGTGTTCAGCCTACAGTAAAACACTCTGAAACGTTACATGGTGGCTGGTGAATTAATGAATCAGTCCAATACGGACATGGAGTGGTAGCAGCTGCCCTCTGTAGTCATCATTAGCCTGAGCTGCTTTGCTTTTTTATTTTGATTGAAGATTTATTAATCCAGGAAGTCTCATTGAAGACAGGCACCTCTTCTGAAGAGAGACCTCACAGCTGTATTTTAACACCAGCCCACTCTGACAGTAAATGAACATCTCCTGTTTGTCATTACTGCTGTTTTTAATTGGTTGGATGGATGGTGGATTCATGTTGCATGGCTGTTCATTTTGCTTCTTAATTAATTAATCATTTGGCTCAATTAGATTTTCATCTGCAGACATAATTAGTTCTGTCCACGGTGAGAGTGTTTCACAGCAGGGACGTGTGTCACAATACATACATGTAAGGCATATAGGTATGCATATAGAAAGATATTGAAGCTCTATTATTTTTGTTCTCTTAATATGATCGAAAGGAATGTGTTTAAATGTTTGGTTAAAAGAGGTCTATCTTGTCTTGTATTTGTTAGAAACACTAACTCTCTCTGTCGCTCTCTCCCTCTCTCTCTCTCTCTCTCTCTCTCTCTCTCTGTATATATATATATACAGAGATGTCTGACTCCAATGTCTGATCAGCACACGCACCCCCGCAAACACGCATGCACACACTCACTCACATCACACGCACGCACGCACGCACGCACGCACGCACGCACGCACGCACGCACGCACGCACGCACGCACGCACGCACGCACGCACGCACGCACGCACGCACGCACACACACACACACACACACACACACACACACACACACACACACACACACACACACACACACACACACACACACACACACACACACACACACACACACACACACACACACACGCACACACACACACACACACACAGACACGCAAACCCACCCACTCACTCCCTCCCCCCCTCTCTCTCTCTGCAGTGGCAAATCAAGTCATTAGAATATTGAGTTCTACCCACTCATATGACAGAGAAAAAACCCACAGCGAGCCGCCAATTTTTTTTTGCTAATTTTGTTACAAGCATTAGTTTTATCTACAGTAGGCTATAATATGACGTTAATCCCATCATACATATGCACTCCTGAAAGCCTCCCCTCGTCCTTGCCACTGCGGCTGTGGCAGCAAAAAGGCTCCGTCTAATTGCTGTTCTGCTGCAACATGTTGCCCTCATGGTTGCATGGAAATTACCTGCCAAGAGTAGCGCTGTTCTGCGTCTTATATATTGGCTTCGTATCTGTATTATGCTGCCGAACGCTACGGCATGGGATCTTCACTATCGCTCCAAAACAACGACCATCCACAACGTCATCAGTTGTGTCTTTTGGAAGAAGAAAAAATCCACATTCTCTGATTAAGCTTAACTTTCTTTCTGATGCCAGGCAAAATACATTATTCATCCAAATGTCTCTATAGTTTCTTACAAAATACACTCTAACACGAATGAGGTTGTAGTTGTTGATAAAAAAAAAATTGTTGCGGGAGGAGGATGTTTCTGCAACAAAGATAGCCTCCAGGCTTCCGTACCGAGCGACTTGTGGCTTCAGCATCCTGCAGCAGAGCCGCCGCTGCTGTGATGTCCCGTCTCACGCACACAGCCAATTAGTCATGAATGGCGTGGGGGACCATGAGAACAACGCTATAAGTAGCTTAATGTTATTCTAGCCACTCCGTAAATCATAAAACGTGCAATTACGCCGAAGGAAAATGCATGTCAATGTTGCACGAAAGAAACGAAACAAAAATATAACGTGCATGCAAACAATAACGCATCTCCTGTTTCTGTCATGTTATGAATCGTCGAGGCTTTCGTATTTCAGGACCGCAGAAGGAAGATTCTGAGCTACGGAGACGACAGGAAAGACGATTCAACAAATGCACTCCTGCAGAGATCAACATGAATGGCAACAGAGAGAAAACAGAACAGCACATTACCGTTGATTGAAAGTCAACAGTTTGGTAGAAGCTGGATCCACACTATTCATGTCCCCATGCGATGTCAGTCCAGCTGGCTATACAAAGCAGTTTATCTCTTTGTCTTCTCACTGGGGAGGCACAATCATCACTGCAGAGGAAACTCCAACTACTGATCCGAGCGTCTTCTGATGGAATATGCAGATGCCTTTTTTTTTTCTCCCGCGTTTCACATCAGGTGAACAACACTGTTTGCCTTGAAAGGAAGAACACGTTACTTTGAGCTAGGCTACGTTTACTGTATGTCTATCTGTTGCGACTCTCGCTATGAATGTACCTCTCTCTCCCTCTTCCCTCTCTTTCTCCTTCCCTCTCCCTCTCTCTCTCTCTCTCTCTCTCTCTCTCTCTCTCTCTCGCTCTCTCTCTCTCTCTCTCTCTCTCTCCGTCTCTCATTCAACCTCTCTTCCTCTCTCTGTCTCTCACCCACTCCTTGTGGTTCGCAGCCGATGCCGTGTTCATCTCAAAGCAGGGTGCTTTTGCGTCTCCGCTTCTGCATTTGAAATACGGATTCAAAATCTACGTTTCAAGCGCACGCACGCCATTTACGACAATTTGGCGTGTGTGTGTGTGTGTGTGTGTGTGTGTGTGTGTGTGTGTGTGTGTGTGTGTGTGTGTGTGTGTGTGTGTGTGTGTGTGTGTGTGTGTGTGTGCGTGCGCGCGTGCGTGCGTGCGTGAGTGTGTGTGGTGGAGGGCATCTGACCAGGCTCAGCCCCCCCCCCGTTCAGAAAGGTGGCATTCATAAGATCAGTCATTCTCAGGTTGCGAAAAGCGCAGCTTTTATCGGTATTAGCTATACCTTTTCCTCTTCAGTATTCACAGGCATACAGCTAGAAGCAAATTATACCAGCTAGTGTTATATTCAGCTAGTGTGAATATGTGATATGTGTTCATATTTTTAAGCGCTTACCTTAACTTTCATTCATGTTTAAAATGAGTGTGATACATTGTTTTATATAGTCATGCATAAGTTGCAGTATTTCAATCTTTATAACATAATATTTAAATACAGGCCAATTAGTTTTCCCACAACTTAACTTCACACCCACTTCACACATAACATCTAACAGTGACAACAGATAGCGCCTTCCTTACAGACACCCTACACACACAATAATGATACACATACCCCATATCACGCAGTGGGAAACCACTCCTGATGTAACACAGCCTATGCCCAGAGGCTTCCCCACGTCTGATAAGGGGTCCCGCGTGTGAGAAACCAGCCTTACTCATCCTATCCTATCTTCTTCCTAAGACAATCACACACACACATGCACCGACACATGCGCCCACACACACACACACACACACACACACACACACACACACACACACACACACACACACACACACACACACACACACACACACACACACACACATACACACACACACACACACACATACACACACACACACACACGCACATACACAAAAACACACACAGGGGCACACACACACACACACATTGACACAAATAGCCACACACACACACACAAAGACAAAAAGGCACACACACACACCATAATGTGTAACACGATCATTTGGTAAATCTAATACCTCCACAGCCGTAGCATGTGTCTCTCTTTCAGGCTTCAAACACATGAGTCACACACACACAAACACGCACACAAAAACACGCACACACACATACACACTGCTGGAATGTTGGTGAGCTCAGGCTACGCCACGCTGATGGGCAAATCCATATTTGATGAGCCCACACACCCCCCCCATATCCCTCCCAGACTGTGACACGCAAACACAACGGGAAATACCTTGGCTAAAACCGACACAATGCAATAACATCATGTTCTCCATGAAGGCTGTGCTCATTCAAATAGCCTTTATTACGGTTACAAACAAACGGTTTGGAAACGATAGCATAAACCTACGCCGTATTTTGGTGTACGTCCGAATACATACGAGGGAATAGGTGCTTTATAATGGCAGCTCCATGCATTTGAGTTACAGAGAATTATCTTTAGCGGGTAGGAAACCCCCGTCTTAATGGGAATATGCACATGCACACCCAGCCTACACACACACACACACACACACATAGACACACATGCACACCAGCATGCACACAGCCCACATTTGTTTGCATTTGTGTATTAGTTGTGCGGGTTGGTGGGTTGGTGTGCCTGTGAGTGTGCAAGGGCATTTGTGTTTGTATATGTATATGTTTGTGCGCCCAAGTGTGTGTATGCCTATATGTGTTTGTTTGTGCACGTGAGTGTTTGTGTGTATGTGTGTGCATGTGAATGTGATTAGGTGTATTTGTTTGTGGGTGTGCTGCATGAAAGTATGTGTGTGTTTGTGTGTGTCCCAGTCGCGATTGAGCATACCATGCACAGGGCTCAATACGAACAACAACTTCAAAGACCAGGGCTAATCGGTGTGTAGGTGTGTGATTTACGTGTCTGTGTCGTTGATCAACTACAAGCGTGCATGTGTGTGTCCAGAAGTCTGCGTGCATGTATTTGTGTGTGTGTGTGTGTGTGTGTGTGTGTGTGTGTGTGTGTGTGTGTGTGTGTGTGTGTGTGTGTGTGTGTGTGTGTGTGTGTGTGTGTGTGTGTGTGTGTGTGTGTGTGTGTGTGCGCGCTTCCCTGGTTATACATGTGTGTGTGAGTGATGAACAGAGCCAGGCCTTCAAGCCTACTTGTGTTGTTTAGACCACAGTCTGCTCATTCAATACTTCTGTAATCCCTGCAGCTGAGCAGAGTGTCCACGCCGGTCTGCAGCCAGTTGCTTGAGCTGGACACTGGAACCATGGACCAGGACAGCTCTCTCTCTCTCTCTCTCTCTCTCTCTCTCTCTCTCTCTCTCTCTCTCTCTCTCTCTCTCTCTCTGTCTGTGTTTCTCTCTCTCACCCTCTATCTCTATCTCTCTCTCTATCTCTCGTGCTATTTGTTTCTCTCTCTCAGTGTATCTCTCTCTGTTGCTCTCTCTCTGTCACTCTCTATCTCTTTCTCTCTCTCAGTGTGTGTCTCTCTCTCTCTGTCTGTCTGTCTGTCTGTCTGTCTGTCTGTCTGTCTGTCTGTCTGTCTGTCTGTCTGTCTGGTCTGTCTGTCTGTCTGTCTGTCTGTCTGTCTGTCTGTCCGTCCGTCCGTCCGTCCATCCGTCCCTCCCTCCCTCAGTCCCTCCCTCTCTCTCTCTCTCTCTCTCTCTCTCTCTCTCTCTCTCTCTCTCTCACTCTCTCTCTCTCTCCCTCCCATGCATGGTGTAAACACAACCTCTATGTGTGGAATGTTTTCCTCTGCGAGCACACACACACATGCACACATCTCACAGCGGCCAACTGACTAAACTCAATTCTTCCACCTTTCCATGCTTCTTTAGGGGGTGATTGCAGAGAACATGTTGTTCACCATCATGTCTGAAACCTTTTGACCTTCTCATGATGTAAAAAACGTTTGGTGTGTGTGTTCTGGTCCCCTCTCTAGGATCTCTGGTAAAACGTTCTTACAGTTTCTCCCTAATCCGACCCTCTGTTTGAAAGAGGAGGACGTCACCAAGGAATATATACAGGATGTGTCAGGGGATAATGAGGTGACCTTTAAACGCAAACTCAAGCCGGAAGAAGCAATCAAATCAATAACCGAGGAGAAAGACGGATGATTCTAGAAAAAGAGGGGGGAGGAAGCCTTACAATACGAGTAATGCCTTTATTACACATTATATTACACATTATGCAGATAAAGAAATAAGCTATCGTCTGTTATTTGCCAGTGAATTCAAGAAGCAACCTTACACGTTGCAAATCCAAAAGCTAATCTCGATCTGAGCGTGCATGGCCAACATGTCATTGGATACCACGTGTTAAAGGAATTAAGTTCAGAGTTATGCGAAACACTGTATAGGATTTCATATGACTCAATCAGGCCCTTCTGGAAGGGAACCACAATAAGGTTGAAAGTGTTGTGATTTTACCTGCTGATGGTGACACTGAGCAAACAACATAAGGATAACTATGGGACAGTATTGGTCCCAGAGGTTGACGTGTGTTGTACGCTTCCAATACAATATAAAGCCGTCTTGACATTTTCAACTCCTTCTCAGGTCGAAGCAATTAGCACCCAGGTCTTGTACTGCAATAAGCCGAGACACACTGTGATCCCTGGTATTATATTCTCCTCTAGTGGATCAGATGTTCTGAAGAGTCTCGCTGCTTGGCTTTGGGGTTGTTTGTGTCTTGCGAAGCCCTTTGCCAAAACAAAATGCACTCAAACATTTGCCACTTGCTGCTGAACCAATCGGGTTTTAGCAGAATCACATTCAGAACGCATTCACCAGGTGGGTTCATGATGGATTCCTCTCACACCAAGTACACACCAAGTACATATGATCTAGTGTTTGAGTTAACACACACACACACACACACACACACACACACACACACACACACACACACACACACACACACACACACACACACACACACACACACACACACACACACACAAACACACACACAGAAGCAAACACCCACATTCACACAAGCACACAAACAAGCAAACATACACACAAACACAAAGACACACACACACATTTGCACAAACACAATCCACGTGCAGACTGTAGAAAGAAAGGACACACAAATGCACACACGCACACAAACACACAAACACAAGAAACACACACAGACACACAAAGAAATGCACGCACACATCAAACACACACACACACACACAAATACAGGTTACAAACATCCCCCCCCAACATACACGTGCCCACAGTGCAGGACAGAGAGGAGCCGGCGTCCATGAGGATTCAGAGCCTTGTGGCTGCGGACGTGTCTTGTGCTTAATGCCAGCGGGTCAGCACGCGGTCGGACCACAAATGCCACCGTGTCAGACAGGGCTGAGGCCCCCAGGCCCAGCCTCATTAAACATGATCAGCCGGATTAACCTTTTGTCTGTGACTATCAGGACAGAGGAGGGTGGTCGCCTGACGGTACACGGGTCTGTGTGTGGAGACCGGTTTTCAGACGGGACAGCTGTGATTCACATGGGGATAATGCAGCCTACATAGTGTTGATCTGTAGAATCGCTATTCTCTTGTTAGAGATGATGAAACATTAATTGTTGTTTTGGCTTATCTGCAGAGCACAATAGATTCTCATGCATTAAACTCACTGTTCTATTCATATTCATCTTTCTTTCTCACAGTTTGTCTATTTCTTGATACATTCAGTGACTAGCCAAAGCATTGAGGCCTTACGAGTCATTAATCACCATGTGATGTCCATAGCCATAGATTTCTTATCACACTACCGCTCTCTAGTGGTGGATGATGACAGTTCAGACGGCAGACACAAAAGAGCATGTCCTGGCATTTGTAACAATTTATCATCACATTAGAGATGATAAAATATAAATTGCGATATGGCTTATCCAGAGAGTATAAAAGATTCCCATGGCGTGTTTTATGCTCACTTTCTATTCTTATTCATCTTTCTTTTCACTTTCTATGATAGACACTCTAATTGGTACCTTTTGAGAGGAATGGAAAATAATAACAAATATATAAACCAAACCAAAAAAAGAAACGGCAATTCGGAGATCAGTAAATATCAAAGTTGCTTTTTTCCTCTCATGCTTGTCGCATGTATGACTTTGACAGGACCCTTCTGCCCTCTTGTGGTACCTCAGAGTCTACTCGATGGACAACAAGTCACGCAGTGTGTTTTGAAGTGACGCTGGTCGGATCTGCATGCTGGGCTGGAGTCTGCGTCCGCATCCGCGTGCACGGTGACGTGTTTCCATATCAAACTGATCCACAATGCAATACAATCCACGTAATTACCTCTGACTGAATGTTTTACTTCTAGAAGTAGTTTGGGGTCATTAGAACGTAATATTTGCCTTGGAATGGTACGTTTTCCAGTTCACTTTTTGTCCAAGGGGCTTTAAAGAAGCAAACATCGAATTATTATAATTATTATATTGATGAGCAACATCTTTTTATTTCCACTGCACATACATGGATGATTAAACTGTTGCCTACAATCCAAAGCCGCTATGAATGGAAATGTTGGTTGATTTGTTTGGGTTTGGTTTCACGAAACAGCATCATACAGCAGCCCATATATACAGTCAGAACGGTGATACTACCGAAAGATGTTGCTAATCATCAGCCTGTATCTATAGCTCCTTCTGTTATTCTTGACCTTCCTCCATAATAGATGATTAGACCGACTGCTCGCTGGAATTGCATTCTGCTGACGACTGTTGCAAATGCCACAAGAGGGCGCTATGGGGATATATGGACGTAGTAGTGAAATACAGTAGTCCCACATAAAACTACCTTCTAATACGGAACAACATTAACTGTAAATCTCCAGTATCAATGTTCTGAACTGAAATACAAAAGAAAATCTCCATGTTCTAGAAGCATAACTATCTTCCGAACTCTGCTGAGAGGAAGGGAAGATTTGAGAGTTATAAAGAGGGAGAGAGCAGAAAATTGCAGAAGACAGCAAGACTTGGAAAATTAAACACTAAAACGTCCCCTCCCTCTCGGCTCCCTCCCTCCCAACGTTTCTCTTCCAATGAGCAGTGTTGCATTTCATGCACCAGTGATTGACATGGCTTGACATAGCAAAATGGATTATGACCCAATCACGAAAAGATGCCCTTATTGGTCAGACATGACACAGAGCATTCTAAGAACTAAATAAAGAGCAGAGACCTTCTTCTGTCCCCATGGGACATTATTTCAGAAAGGGTATTTAGGCTCCGCTAGTCCATCATACTTTCTTTATCCTGTTAGATTTTTTGTCAATGAATAACAAGTATGATGTTTGTCAATTTAAAAGGTCAAGAAAGTTGCAGTTTATTTTGGTAAAACATTGAAGCAACATTTGGTCAGATGTGAAATAACTCTCATCACTTTATCTACATCTAAGTCACTACATCTCTCGTCTGGCACTTCAGTGGCAGCCAGGATAAGAGCTGTTCAGATTCTCTAAATGCTAAGGAAAGGTGCTTCAATGCCTCTTTCTTATCACCTTTAGCATAGGGTAGACTTGCCCAACCTTTAGGTAAGGAGAGGGAAGGAGAAAATGCCCTCCCACAATTCCTTGCGGCAGGAACATTTCAAAGGACGCACCATTCATCCATTTACGAAAAAACCAACAATCAACACGGCCGATAATTATTTTCATACAATAATACAAATTGTGATCCATGTCCATAAAAATGAGTGAACAGGAATTTGAGCGGGACTACGTTCTTTCCATTTTGTGCCCTGTGGCCTAAATTAATCATCATATTTAAATTGCAATCGTAGTAATAAAGTATATATTTTTCCCAGTGTTGCCCACGTCCATATAGCCTGTGTGAAGACAGAGAAGTTACAACGCACGGAGCACAGTATCTGAGATGCTCTTTTAGCAGTCCATCTTCATAACGTTGTTGTGTAATCATGGCAGACCCCCATCCATAACAGAATACCTCCATCACCTCCGCCGCCGCATCATGAGTCATGACGTAGCCCAGTGGAAACACAGTCTCATAGTGACGTAGCCTAGTGTATGTGTAGCCTCAGTGAAGTAGCCTAGTGTAGGTGCAGACTCATAGTGACGTAGCGTATAGCGTATTGGTGCCATTTCTAACAAATAACAAAAAAAAGTTAGAGCTCACCTTCAGCACCTTTAATGTTCAGGCTCCACTGAACTGAAAATACATTGAATATAACTTAACTAGCTCAAGTCTTCTTATAGGACAAGGATAATGTAATGTATGCTTTCCTTTAACTATCCCAAAGAAATGACCAAAGGTGACACTATTTCTATCAGAAGTAACTTAGCTCGCCTAGTGAAAGGAAGACAGATTCTGCCCTTCAGGCCCACAGACTTTCCAGCATTCAAATAAACAATACAACAACATTGATTCAATGGGGATGATGGAAACAGCCAGTGGCTTTGCCTTTAGGTTTGAAGCTCTTACTCATTCAAGGCCATATTTGTCCAAGGACAAATGTTTTTTCTCCAATAAAAGAAAATGAAATCTTAAAACCATTAGTTAAAAAACAAATACAAATAAATCCTAGCCTCAGAATGTGCTCAAACTAAATTAATATGAAACCACATCTTCCTTAATAAATAACTAAATAAAAAAGACAAAATCCAGGCTGTGTTTAGGAGAAAGGTACCAATGAGATCACTAATCTACACACATACTCCTTCACCAAGATATACTGGCCAGGAGCCTACCCCCTCCTCTGAATCAATCAGAACATTGTAACACAGGCCCATAAACATGGGATTTCTCCAATATTACAGCAGCGTCCTTGATACAGAGCCATATGCATATTACAAACCCACGACTACCAGAGTGAGAGCCTTCTGCAGGCCTGTATAGCTTGTGTAAGCTGCCTCTCAAACCAGAGCCCCCTTCTCCCTCAGACCACTCCAGCATCAACTGTAAGGCAAAGCGTTTTTCCAGCTTCTAAGTTTTCCACAATGCAGCAGAGTAGCGTCGAGTACGGTGCATACTAATGTGTAGGTATGCGACTTCAAGCCCTAAATGGAAGCACATGTTTGAGTGGAATAATAATAATAAAAAAAAACGAAAACACGTTTACATAGAGCTGTTATCAAACGATTTTCCCCTCTTTTCCTTCATTTCTTTCCTTCCCTCCCTGGTTGGTGGAGGGTCTGTGTTTCCTGGGGTCAGAGCGTGGTGGGCTGACTGTTTTGTTGAGCGGGGCTGAAGGCCAGCCGTTTGCCAGCCTGCCGGGCTGATGCAGAGCAATGCTGCCACATATGGCAGTGATTAGGGCCCGGTGTTTATCTGCTCTCAGGACAGACTGTACGAGAGCAGCAGAGCACCACGACCATGCAGACGACTGTGCAGCTCTCTGCTCTGAGATTCTATAGGAGATGAACAAGACCACAGGCTGAACACGCACGCAGTCCAGCGCAGTGCAGACACAGATCAACAGAAGCAGAGACACACTCACAGACACACGCATCGTGCACATGGACACGCACTCACCCACACACATGTTAACATGTGCACTGCAGACACAAACACACACACACGAACATACTCACACACACGTATGCGTTAACCCGGGAAGACACTAACACATGCATAACATGCATGCATAACACACACACACACACACACACACACACACACACACACACACACACACACACACACACACACACACACACACACACACACACACACACAAACACACAAACACATTTAACATGTAGAGTCAAAAAGACACAAATACATACACAGACTCACACAGATATACATTCATGAACCCATGAAGACGATACACATACACAAACTGCACACACAGACACACTCATAAACACTGAAACATAAAAGGTTGCTTCAACTCAATCTAGGCAATCATAACAATGCATTCCAGCAAGCAAACCAGACATTTTGGGGATTTTCCAGTGGTTCTCAAACTTCTCAACACAAAAACACACACACACACACAAATGCTCCCTAAAATAAAGAAACCCCACACACACATTCTCCCACAAACACAAACACAAAAACACATACACATTATCCCACAAACACGAAAACACACACACGGTTCAAAATGTGTTTCATTGTGTGTACCGCTCTCTCCTTGAGATAAATTATCTGGACAGTATCAGAAGCGCCGCGTGGCTGTGAGTCGTGACAGTGATTTGGCGGTCCGTCCATCAATCACAGCGGGTCTGCTACTCACTCCCCACCAGCCAGTCCCACCTTAGGTCCCGCGCCTGGCGCAAGCAAAAGAGGAGAGCCCACTGTGGCTATGTGTGTGTGTGTGTGTGTGTGTGTGTGTGTGTGTGTGTGTGTGTGTGTGTGTGTGTGTGTGTGTGTGTGTGTGTGTGTGTGTGTGTGTGTGTGTGTGTGTGTGTGTGTGTGTGCGTATGTGTGTTTGTGTGTGTGTGTGTGTGTGTGTGTTTGTGTATGCCCGTGTGTGTGTGTTTGTGTATGCCCCTGTGTGTGTGTGTGTGTGTGTGTGTGTGTGTGTGTGTGTGTGTGTGTGTGTGTGTGTGTGTGTGTGTGTGTGTGTGTGTGTGTGTGTGACCGTGTGTGTGTGTGTGTGCCCCTGTGTGTGTGTGTGTGTGTGTGTGTGTGTGTGTGTGTGTGTGTGTGTGTGTGTGTGTGTGTGTGTGTGTGTGTGTGTGTGTGTGTGTGTGTGTGTGTGTGTGTGTTTGTGAGTGTGTGTGTGCCCGTGTGTGTGTGTGTGTGTCTGTGTCTGTGTTTGTGTGTGTGCTCGTCGATCCAGCACCCAGGCATTGTTTGGATGTGTATAGTGCTCGTGGCTAGCCTGGCACTCATAGGGGCACTCAGAAGTGCTCTGTACACTCACACTTATCACCTGAAATGGGAAGAGAAGAAGAAGGAGAAAAGAACAAAATGCGGAAGGACCTAAAAACACAGAGCTAACAACGCATTCCTTTACCCCTGTTTAGTTTGTCGACTGGTTACCCTCCAACATCCCCCTCCTTAGCAGCTTTTTCCAATCACAGCGTGAATGTCCTCAGTTAAGAAGGTTGAACTGTTCCGCACCAGTTAGATGAACACACAAAAACAAAGAACCACACAGACCCCTCATGCCAGCCGGGGCCAGGAGCGCGGTGAGTTACTATAGCTACATGAGACTGTTTTAGGATCAATGCATACGGAGATAACATTTCAAAGGGAAGGCATCCACAAGAGCGGTGCAGTCAGTTTGGCGTGTGAATGGATGTGGGGAGGATTACAGGGAGGGGAGAGAGGGAGAGGAGAGGAACAGTAGAATGGTGCTGGCTCTGCAATGACTGCCAGTGGGTTTGTGTCGTTTCTGTGGCTGGGCTTGATGTGGCCCTTGGCACAGGGTCTGTGTGAGTGGGATTTATTTTTCCTCCTCTTCCTCTCTCTCTCCTTCGGCTTGATGAGGAACTTGGAATAGAAGCGGGAATGGGGTGGGAGGAAGGGAGAGATGCAGAGCGGGGCATGAGTGGAAAAAGCACAGGAAGGACATTTTGGAGAGCCAATGGGGTGGTCCGACCGGCCCGTTTTAGAGATTGAATCATGGGCAGCATGAATTACTCACACAGCTGAACTCTCACTATAAATCATAGTCAAGTTCTCGATGCCGAACACCAATTCAATTCTGGAAGTCAAATGATGTTTTATGACTGGAAGATGCGGAAATGTTATATGAAAATATCAATCAGATCAGAATGGGTTGGATTCCCCTCTGATATCTGACGGCGCGGATCTCCTGAGAGGGGATTGCTTCAAGGTGTAAACCAAAGCATTACCATATCTCCAGCTGGGCTTTTTATGTTTCCACTTTAGTGCTGTCAATAGAACAGGCTGGCGTACCAGGCTCTTATCTTATGAGGCACAGTGTTTGATCAAGTGGCTGCCCTCGCTAATTCTCCTTCTACGTATGCCCCAACCACTGTCGTGACTGAAGTGTGCGTATTATAACCTTGCAGGCCTTATGTGCATACCTGGCCTTAAATTAACTCCAATGAAGAGGCCTGCTTTGGATTCCCTTAGCAATCAATTAAAGCAGGGGTCTTCAACGTTTTTCAGGCCACGGACCCCCAAACTGATGGAGAGATGGAGCGGGGACCCCCTATATAAAATTGTGTTTTATATTAAACTGGTCCTATGGTGCCATGTACAAAATTAACCTTGTTATTGTGCATTCAATACTAAGATATTCAAATAATACGTAGGTTCATATGTTCATGTTTTTACTTTAAACATGTGCAAGGTACAGTAAGTAAACTGTAAACATAACAGACATTTTTAAAACATAAATGTGGAAAGGAAAATTAGTTAGTGCCACTGGCATGCATAAACATACCTGTTATCTTGCATACAATACTGAGACAATTAGAAGTGGAAGAACAGCTCATCGGAATAGAAAAGGATCATATATACGCCTCAATCGGAATACAATTCTCTCTCGGTTTGGGGTGGGTGCGGCTATTTTTTAACCTAGAGATGGCATAAGCAGCTTCAGTAGTTCGCAGTAGGTCGGCCTATAGGCTACTTTTATGCACATCGACCGCTTTCAAGGAAAGTCGATTTTTTTGCCTCATTCACGTCTTTCTTATCACTCTGCAGTCCGGTAACTTATCAACCCTGGCGAGTGACGTCAAGGTCTTTGGCGGAATATTTCTCTGCTTTCACTACGAATGGTAAAAATAAAAAAATAAAAAAAGACACACCGTGTGAAGATATATTTTCGTTTTTGCAAATAGCCGTGTAATAAGCGGTATAATAGAACGTCGCCGGTCATTATCGAAAGTAATACCCTTCAGGGCGAAGCAAGACACCTCCGCTTCGCGTCAGGGTCCGGTTCGCCCTGTCGGGGCTTATTTTTCAGATAATGACCGGCGTTCTGTACATTATCCGCTTACATAACAGCACTCTCTCTCTACCAACAGTCTTGGCTGCGCACACTCATCCAAATACGTATTGTTTGCGGCGGAGAAAGGGGTAGGCCTAGATATAAAGACCAGACGAGAAACTGACGTTGCTTTGCTGTCCTCCTCCTTCTTAATTGAAGGAGCAGGCAGAGAAAAGCTCTCTCCTGCTGGGCTTTCATTAAAATCAAATACATAAAAATGTCACCAAAACTTGAAAGCCGACGGCAAGAATTAAATGAGAATTAAATGACCAAAATCGTGAGGACTAGGCTTGCGACCCACACACACATGTGGCGCTCGCGCGGTCGTAGCTCATTGGCGCCACCTATTGATCATTATGTGCCAATGCACAGCCTCTCATTCAAATGACTTAGGGGTCATTTGACCCCTCTGTGGCGCTAGTAGTAAGTAAAAATGGCCCGGCGTTCCTAGTGTTAAATACACAATACACAGTGTGTTGGAATCATGTTAATGTGTATTTAAAGACATTTCAATTTGTGGAAGAAATTGCGGGGGGGGGAATATAAAACAAATGTCTATCTACCAAAACTTTCGCGACCCCCCTGCAGTACCTCCGCGGACCCCCTAGGGGTCGCGGACCCCCTGTTGAAGACCTCTGAATTAAAGGGTTCCTGCGCTTTAGGAGTTGGTTTACTGCTGGTTTTCCCTTGATTGGGTTGGTGCATTTCATTGGAGCCAGTGGATCTAATTATGACGCTACCAGGCTACTGATTAGTTTTTTAGGTCCTATTTAGCTCATCCATCTATATACCCTGCTTTGAATCACTGTTGATGCCTCAAATACCGGCTTCATTTGTAAAGGTCAGCAACACTGCTAACAAGTTATCCTGGGCTAAAAGTTGCCGACTATGACCTTTGATTAATGACAGCAATGCAGACATCATGAGCTCCGACAATACATTGAGCTGGAAAATGATTGCTTTTGGTGTGTTTGTTGAGGAGCTCCATGTCGTACTGCTGGGCGGCTCGGTTTGGACTCACTGGCTGGTTTGCTTTACAGAGTTGTGTTTGGATGGCTGGGCAATATGAACAAATATAATATCTCAGGATATTGCACATTTCTATTTAGCAGCAGCATTAGTAGACCTCTATATATATTTCTGCAATATAGAATTTTTACTTCTATATTCAACTCTTCGATAGCAGCTTTTGAATCAAACAGTTTTTTTTTGGTCAGGCTCATCTAGGAACAGGAATCTAGACTGAACACGGTGTATCTGCCACTGTGTGTGAGTAAAGACAGAGAACTGGATCTCATTATCATATAACGGAATGACAATGATCAACCCTTGGTTTGCACAAAGCCCTTCACTGAAAGCTACTTCAGAAAGCAAAACGCACACTAATTCTTTGGGTTTCTTGGCTGCTGGCAATAGAGCCAGACTAACCAGGTAAATGGACCGTTCAGTCTGGTCTCCGCACACTGCTTCAGGCAGCTGTCTGGGTGCAGTGATTAGCCATGACGAAACACCCTGGGGAGAGCCTTGTCTCAGGACATCACACACAGGACTACAGGAGAACTGTACGTCTAAAAAAGACCTGCCAGGAATGATAACATGTTACACATGTGTATTGGAGCTGAGGAAGGGTTGATCATGTGTATTACCTTTTTTATTTTCAGGATTAACCTAAATGTTGGCGTAGAGTGTGTGTGGATGATGGCTGATTTAAGCAGCCTCACCTGGCCTGAGTCGGACTGACTGGACTCGCTGGGTGAGGCTGCACCCCATGTTGTATATGGATTAATCAATGTGAACGGTTAAACCCGCCATGACCGCACATACTCAAGGAGATCTCCTCCATGGAAGCATGGATCCCCATCTTGTCATCAGATCATCATCTCATTGTCCTCAAACTCTCCAGTAAAGTGGTTTCTACATCACCCTCCTGTGTCCTGTGTCTGGAGGAGCACAGGTCCGCCTTGGTGGTGTGCAGCCTGGACATTGTTACATTGGATAGTAGTAACATTGGACATCAACTATTGAGTCATTTAGCAGACGCTGACATCCATCTCGCTGAAGCAGACTGCATGCATTGGGATTCGAAACCCGGAACCTTCTGGCCAGGATTAAAACTAACCCAGATCTAACTCTAACTATAGGTAGACACTGTCCACTAACCTGTCATCAAGTAGCCGTCAGCAAACCGAATATCCCCCCTCCCCTTCCCCCACTGATACAGTCTTCCCGGACGATACCAGAGTGAGTCCAGGTTCTCTTGGCTTCCGCTGGGCTTCACCCACTACCTTCACTCTGTCTCGAACTCTGCCCACATCAAACAAATCCACCCATACGCACAAGCTGGGATGGGGCTGTATGTGTAATGTAATACAATTTAAATATGCACACACACAAAGGCACTCTCACACAAACACACGCGCACCCACACCAGAGCACACACACACGCACACACACACACACACACACACACACACACACACACACACACACACACACACACACACACACACACACACACACACACACACACACACACACACACACACACACACACACACACACACATACACACACGTCTTTCTGAGCTAAACCTAACCTGAAGTTCAGATCCTAATTCCAAACACACCAGCTGTCAGAAATGTCGTTAATGAAACAGTACGCCCCAGCAGGGGGTCAAGGTCCCAACAGGTGGGGAGACACTGGTTCCTTTGACAGATTATTAGGCTGCATGCGTCAAACACGAGTGAGCTAATGAGGTGAAACCAATGATGATAGACTGACACAACCAATAATAGGGAACATCGTAAAACAGAAAAGCTGTTTTGGGCAATTATAGGGATTACGCAACACTGAAATGCAGTTGTTTCTATAAAAGGTAAATGATGGAACAAAAAGGTTTCCTCTTTAATGCGAGCAGGGTTGACGCACACACACACATACACATACACACACTCTCACACACTGTGTGACACACGCACAGACACACGCACGCACGCACACACACAGACAGGGCCGTAGCATCAAATCCTGGGCCCCTATACTATAGCTACTGATGGGCCCCCCTGCGCCAGTTTGTTGACGGGGGGGGGGGTCCGGAGCGATTGTTGGGGGGGGGGGGGGGGGGGTCGGAGCGATTGTTGACGGGGGGGGGGACTGGCCAAGAAGTAAAAATGTTTTTTTTGTCCCCTTTGTCCCCGCAGTCCTACGGCCCTGCACACAGACACACACACACACACACACACACACACACACACACACACACACACACACACACACACACACACACACACACACACACACACACACACACACACACACACACACCACACACACACACACACACACACACGACCACACGTACACTTCTGCTGTCACTCGCCAGGCGCGGGACCTACAGGACACGCGGGGTATTTTACCCCCAAATGAGTCTTGGCAAGGCACGCGACCGGTGCAGCGACCACGTCACCTCCATCCCCAGCCATCTGTGTCTCTGTGTGAGGTGAGAACACGCTGCAGTACAAAAACCTAAAGGGGGATTCGAAGTATGCCCCTCTACTGATGTGTGCTCATTAGGGACACAACATGTGAAGGGAAAATATACCAAATCCAAAACCCACTGACACATCCTATGCTGCAGGCATTTGCAGAAGACCTGGTGCAGACCATATGCAGTGGCGCGTAACGCGTTCCCTGGTCGGACAGAGAACGTAAACATGGAGGGGAAAGACCCCCCCGCCCCCCCTAATCTATGCCTCGACACCGGAGGATACAAAAGGTGCATTATGGCTCCAAAAATAAATGAGGAATCATTCGCCATTTCCTTATTGGGGCTTTCGGGCTCTCTACTATTTCTACTACGGCAGCTTACAGCCGGGCTTTGGGGATCCTCTCGTCTGTGCGCGCACACGCTGCTGTGAACGGACCAGAGACACACATCTGAACCTAGAACCGTGCGTGTGTGAAATGCACATCTCCAACCAAAAATGCATCGTGTTACCAAACATGTGGTGGTGAGATGCAGAGAAGCGTGGTTCCCATGTCATGCTCGAGTGTTGCCTTGTGCAGAACTGTCCCAGGATGGAAAAAAAATGGGGAATCGCCATCCCGTCGGCGAGGAAACAGTGCCTACCTTGTTATCTCGAAGCTGCACCCCTTCCGAAGGAGCAGGGCTCTCTTTCGCATGATGCCCGGTTTCTCCCGGCCGAGGTACACGTTTATATCCGAATTCATGGCTGCTTCTGGCGGGCAAGTCTATGTGCACACTGAGGAGGAGACGGCGAAGCGTTTCTTCCCCGAGGAAAGTGGAGAAAGTCGAAATGGGTTCACTCAGAGACGGAAGACAGAAAGAAAGAGTGGAAGGAGGGCCAACAAAAAAGAAGAATGAAGGAGAAAAAAATCCTTTGGCTTGGCTGAGCTGCGAGGGGCCAGCCGGTGGATCCGCGGAGGGCTTTTCTTCTGCCTCCTACGAGCTACAAACACACTGTGTGTGGAAACTCAGCACAAGTGCATGGTGCTGGTGGTGGTCGTGGTGGTGCTGTTGGATCGCAGTGGGCAGAGGTTGGTTCCACTGCAGTCGGCCACCTGAGCCCGGGCCAGTGACGGAAACAGCAACGCTCTGCCGTGTCCTCAGAGCTTTTGTTTCGGGGACTGTTGAGCGAGTCCCCCAACCCCACAAAAACACACGCGCCGGCACAAAGCGCGCGCAGGTGCGCGCGCGCACACACACACACACACACACACACACACACACACACACACACACACACACACACACACACACAAACACACACACACAAACACACACACACACACACACACACACACACACACACACACACACACACACACACACACACACACACACACACACACAAACACACACACCTCTCCAGTGAAACGTTATTTAGTGCCTGCCGTGCACAGTTGATGTCAGGATGAAGAGATAGAACAATATATATGAGGTTGGTGCGCGCAAGCGCAAGCGTGTGTGAGTATGTTTGTGAGTGTGGAAGAGAGAGAGAAAGAGAAAGGTAGACAGAGAGCGAGAGAGACTGAGAGAGAGAATGGTTTGTTTGTGTGTGTGAGTGTGTGTGTGTGTGTGTGTGTGTGTGTGTGTGTGTGTGTGTGTGTGTGCGTGTGTGTGCGTGTGCGTGTGCGTGTGCGTGTGTGTGTGTGTGCGCGTGTGTGTGACTGTGTGTTTGTGTCATTAAACCTAAATGGTTAATGCTGGGTAATAAAGCGTTGGATTATCAAAGGCGTCAAAACTGCGTTTTCACAGACATTTCACATCATATACCTGATGACGTTTAAAATTGCAAGGCAACAACTGTTAGGCATGTTGGCAGAATTGGCAGCATAGGATTCTTAAAATGTTGAGAGAGAGAGAAATGAGAGAGAGAGAGAGAGAGAGAGAGAGAGAGAGAGAGAGAGAGAGAGAGAGAGAGAGAGAGAGAGAGAGAGAGAGAGAGAGAGAGAGAGAGAGAGAGAGAGAGAGATTAGGGGGAGAGAGATATTCAGTATAAATAATATAGATTGATCAATTGTTTTGTATTTTAAAGTATGCTGTTAGTGAACATTCTCCACTTTCACATCACGCAACAACCACTGTTACCTCTGTACAGCAAGTATCCGAAACATTAATATTATCATCCAGCACACACGTAGCACTTTGGTGGTTCATCTCGTATTTGGTTTAATGTTCTTCGCTGTTTGGTCTAAAGCACTAGCTACCAGAGTGTCCTTGTAGAATGGCTACATCTAAAAATAAATGAAGACTGTAATTACGCACAACACAGGCCGGCCTTCCACAGGAAGTGTTGGTGTGGGCACAACGTTGGGAAGAGACTTCAACACTCGCTGCTTGGAGACAGCAGAGGAGAAGAGGAAACAATGAGGAACATGGCCAGAGAGAGAGAGGGGGTGAGAGATAGATAGAGAGAGATAGAGAGGCGGGAAAACAACAGAGAGAGAGAGAGAGAGAGAGAGAGAGAGAGAGAGAGAGAGAGAGAGAGCGAGAGCAAGAGAGAGAGAGAGAAAGAGAGAGAGGAGGGAAGATGACATAAACAGCAGAAAGGAGGTCTGTGGATGTCAGCACAGGTCATTGACACCGTTGCCCAGTCGACTGAGCCACTGTGCGGCCGCTCCCCTCAAGGTCTCGTCTCCAGTAAATAAAATGTCCACGTGCGAGAGAGAAGCCATGTTGGCCCCCCCGCCGCCACCTCCCAGAGAGGTAATGACAGAGGGGACGACCAGGGGCAGGGGTTTGAGTGGTCAACACATAATAGAGTGGGGTGGAGTGCTGGGGTAGTCTGTTGGGGTTGTGCTTGGTCGGTGTGGGTGCTGGTGATGGTGGTGGTCGGTGAGGTGGTGGGGCTGGTGGTGGGGTGGGATGGTGGGTGAGGTGGTGGTGGGGCTAGGGTGAGGTGGTGGTGGGGTGGGGGTGGGATGAGGTGGTGGGGTTGCTGAGGTGGTGGGGTTGCTGAGGTGGTGGGGTTGCTGAGGTGGTGGGGTTGGGGTTGGGTGGTGTGGGTGGTGGGGTGAGGTGTGGGCGGGCTGCTTGGGTTCTGCTGACCTGGACAAGAAAGATAAAATAGATTATCTGAAATTCTTGATAAAAAAGAACTAAAAAGTGTGGGCCAATGAAAGGAGGGAGTGCTGAAGGGGGATGGGCAGGGGTAGGGGTTGGGGGGGGGGGGGGGGGGGGGTTGGCACGGAGGGCACAGGTGTCAGCAGCAGGCTCTCAATACATCAATACATTGGAAGAAAAGTGGTGGGTGAGAGAAAGAGAGACAAACATCGTGCATCGTGATGAGAGAGAGAGAGAGATTAAGAGAGGGAGAGAGAGAGAGAGATGAGGAGAGGGACACAGAGAGAGAGAGAGAGAGAGAGAGAGAGAGAGAGAGAGACAGAGAGAGAGAGAGAGAGAGAGAGAGAGAGAGATGGAGAGAGGGACAAGAGAGAGATGGGGGAGAGATAGAGAGGCTACCACTGAGTCATACTAAAATGGTTTCATTACGTTCCAGATCGCAGCGAGAAGCTGGGATTATAAGTGCCCCCATTTCTTCTTTGAGTGCTTACCATTCCCTGCATGGAGTCTAATAGTGTGCCTGCCTCGTTTGTGTGTGTGCATCTATATGTGTGCAAGCCTCTTTGAGCATGTGCGTTTGTTTGTGTACGTGTCATTGTGTGTATAGTTGTCTCTTTCTATTTGTGTGGGTGTGTTTGTGTGTGTGTGTGTGTAGGTATGTGAGAGCGTGTGTGTGTGTGTGAGTTTGTGTGTGTGTGTGAGTTTGTGTGTGTGTGAGAGTGTGTGTGTGTGTGTGTGTGTGTGTGTGTGTGTGTGTGTGTGTGTGTGTGTGTGTGTGTATGTGTGTGTGTGTGTGTGTGTGTGTGTGTGTGTGTGTGTGTGTGTATGTGTGTGTGGCTGCAAGCTCTTTGTGAATGTCATGTGTTAATGTGTATGTGTCATTAAGTGTATTTGTGTATCTTTGTATTTGTTTGTGTATTTTTTATGAGCTAAACAGATTCTTTAGGTTCAACCCTATCCACTCAAGGGTCAAGAGGTCAACTGTTGTTTGTGCGCACACACACAAAGCTGTTTATCATCTGCCTGTCAAGAACCACATCTCGCAATCTGCCATTTCAACAGTCCAATTCTTATTTCCTCATGTTCTGGGAGGGACCCAAATATGATTGATTTCCTGAGAATCTTTCATCACCTCAGAGATGACGTGGCCTGCCCTTTGATAATATGGTACATGAAAGAGAGAGCAAACAACCTGCGTGTGTGTGTGTGTATTGGTGTGTGTGTGAGTCTCGTGTCATTGAGCTGTAATGACACACTGTTGATTGATTTTGGCTGCTCACAATTTAGTTGAGCTATCCCTGTCTTGGATTTAGAACAGGAAGTGTTATCGTTGGAGCCGGACACCACACGGACCCAGTCTGAGCACTGCCGATCGCGGGTGCTTGACAGATCAGATGGTAGCGGAGGAGAGGGCCTCCAGAAGGGTTGGTCTGCTGCTCATCGCTGAAGTGTTTGGAGGATTTTGCAGCCCGAAATTGGCTGATAGAGAAGCAAGAGCTTGAGGGGCATTTTCTCCCAATAAGTCCATGTGAACTCAAATCCATGGACACAAGCGTCTGGGTCCTCCCGGGGTTCAAACAGAGGATATTTAACAGTATATCAGAGTATGTTTGCTCACTCTACGCTACTGTGTAGCATGGATCTGAGGGAGAAATTAGTGTTGTATTCAAGATTGATTGTGACACGCCTCTGTTTCTACCTGTGTATTTTTTATAACTATTTCTTATAACAGTCCTGAATCACACACACACACACAGGCACTGACACCTGCACCCACACACACTCACACACACGCAAAGAAAATCCTCAAAAAGAAGAACCACGTAAACAAAACCTCCCCCATCAGACAAATGATGTGGAAAACAAATGTAATCGTTAACCACTATTGGTTTAGGGTCCACCTTTTATCATTAACCGTCAAATGGACTATTACTACTACTAGCACTATTAGCACTACTACTACTATATTACAGTTCATATCTAAACACAATCTCATGTTTGTTATAACGATAATATTGAACCATTAGCCTACATCGCAATACTGTTGACCTGTCATGAAATTACAGTGTAGTACATTAATGGGGTAAATAAATACTTTCCCAGACACTTTCTTTTCTTTCACATGTGTTAAGTATTTATTTCTCATTTCCATTCGGTATAAATTTCATTCAGACAAACATAAACACAACATTGTCACTGCTGCCAACCGTTTCCATCGTTTTTCCCTGTTTGTCTTTCTGTTCCTCTTTTTAATAGTAGAGAAATATTGAGTCCTATTGAGGCAAGGTTAAACCATGCCCCTCAGCATGGACACATACACATGGCGGTTTAGGGAGGGACGGGTCACGAGACAGACAGAGCCAGCGCAGCCCAGCTATGTGTGTGGGGGAGGTGGTAATGAACTCTACTGAAGGACTCTGATTGCAGGGTGTCATTGTGTCTGAACTTTCCTCCTCCGTATGCATATGAAGCAGTGAGTCACTCAGGCAGTCTGCAGGATCCAGGCTGTTTGGACAGACTGCTGGTGTTCCGAGATGCACACACACACACAAACACACAGACGGCACACGCACATAGAACTCATGCATACTTGCATGCATACACACTCAGACACACTTGCAGACAGACACATACATACGCATACGCACATGGCACACAAACGTACCACTAACTCACGCCCTCACACACACACTCACGCACGCACACACACAAACAGACAGACAAACAGACAAACACACAGGGGCATGATCAAGTAAATGTGAGCACTCAAGCACACACATTCAGGTAAACACACATGGACACACACACACACACACCAATGGCAACAGGGACACACACATTGACACACACACACACAAACACACTAGCACAAGCAAACACACACGCCCATGTACACACACACAAAACACACACACAGACACACAGACACACACACACACACACACACACACACACACACACACACACACACACACACACACACACACGCACACACACACACACACACACACTCTCGCACACTCACAGAAAGATAACCCACATGCACACACGTCAACGGACACACACACACACACACACACACACACACATACGATGCATTAGCAAGGCTTAATATGTCCCATCTATCAGTGATGGAGAGCTAAGTGAAGCTCGCCGAAGGTCATGATGAAGCTGATCGCGGAGCAGACAGGATTAATGTTGTGATTCCAAGAGCTGCCAATCAGTCCCCGATGATACCGCCGGAGATCAGGAGATCCCCCGAGGAAATGGGATCTGTGTCATTTACCGTTTAGCTGCTGGCACAGAAGTATAGGCATACTTAACAACTTGACATGTAAACTTCAAAATATCAAAACAATAACAACAATTATAGATGATTTGCAGTGTAACCAATGCACTTACAAAAATACTTTTAAAAACAGGCGATATACAGAATATAGGTTAAAAGAGATAGATATATACATATATGCACACACATATATATATGTGTATATATATGTATATATATGTGTTCATATATGTGTATATATATGTATATACACATGTTTATGTATGTGTATATATATGTATAGACACATGTTTATGTATGTAACACATGCACGTGAAATTCTGAGAATCATTGGTAGGGTGGATACAGAAGAACCAAAAGGCCCTAGAGGAGGTGAATATTATCACAGAGGAGCGCAGATGGGGCCGAGGTTGAATACAGACATGAACATAAGAGACACCTGATATCACGTGAACACATGAGCTATCGGGTGTCTTCCATCTCGCAGCAACTGCTGTCAGTGTGTGCCAGACTGATTTCTCTCTCTGTGTTCTCTGAGAGGACCACCTTCCCAATGCGGAGGTTATCATGCACAATACTAGTATCTCTGTGTTGACTGGCCGAGTGAGATTGTGTGTATCTTGCTCACATGGGAAGTCATTTGGGGTGCGGAATGTAAATACATGGATTTTATTATATTGATGATATTTTTCAATGGAAGACAAAGTAGGCTGTGAGGTTGTGTGCATGAGGCTTCAGACTTGTATAATGAACAAAATAAATAAATTTGGGAGTATTAGAGATTTAATAGAAGTAGGCATAAGCTGTGATATTAGTTACCTTCTTCTCCCACAGAAAGGAAAACTGGTTAGTTTCTGAGTAAGTCAAAGATATTACCACCCCCTCTTCCTCCTTGACGATAATTTAATTTATGCTTTTCCTCTGACTCACGGTCTATGCTTCTCTAAGATGTTCAAATCAATGCTCTTGATTAAGGACAGAGAGAGAGGTGTTCACAAATGCAAAGCAGCACACCATGTACAGAGTAGAATTAAACGTAATCACTTCAATTAGGATGATGAAATATACTAATCCTCCGTTTGTCATTCGTCTGACAGAAGTCAGAGCGATAAATGGAAGAAGACCACATCTCTCATTCATTCTCAGGCACTGGCTTTTAAAAAGCAATGTAAGAAATTGAAGGATTCAGAACGAACAGGTTGACATATTGAAAGTATTGACAGTAATTCGGATCTTACCATTTATGTATTCCCCACAACAATTAGCTGCATTAATTACCATAAGTGAACTATTCATGAGCCACTTAAGATATAAACAATTTGAGTTAATGTGTTTTCTATTATTTTTAGACAATGTATGACGGAGACAACACGATGTTGTTTGCATCAGAGGCCAGAATCCTCTTCACTCAAGACTTTATTTATAGTGGCTTTGTTTTAAATTGGGAGATTTCATTTTCCATTAGCTTTTCCCATTTCAGCTAACCTTTCAATCTGATTGTAATGGGACCACTTGTTCCACGTAGCCCACTATAAACAAACGGTTCAAACAAACAATCGTCGGTTCAAAAACAGAGCCTTTGTGATGGAATAACATGTTTCAAAGACAACATATAAATTATGGATTGACTTTAATCGGGTGGTAAATACACCTGTAGAATCTGGCTTTGAGCAAAAGCTTGGAACAGTAATAAACCAGCTCTGTATTTGCCAGCGAAGGACAGCTTAATCCATCTGTCTTTCTTACAAAATTCAATGTCTCTTATTCTGTCTAATTACACCCTGGAAAATGTGCTACCACTGAGATTTATAGCATGGGCGTTATTCTGTTTGTGTGTGTGTGTGTCTTTGTGTTGTGTGTTGTCTGCGTGTGTGTGTGTGCGTGTGTTGTGTGTTGTCTGCGTGTGTGTGTGTGTGTGCGTGTGTTGTGTGTGTTTTGTATTTGTATTTGTGTGTGTGTGTGTGTGTGTGTGTGTGTGTGTGTGTGTGTGTGTGTGTGTGTGTGTGTGTGTGTGTGTGTGTGGGTGTGTGTGTGTGTGTGTGTGTGTGTGTGTGTGTGTGTGTTTGTGTGTGTGTGTGTGTGTGTGTGTGTGTGGTGTGTGTGTGTGTGTGTGTGTGTGTGTGTGTGTGTGTGTGTGTGTGTGTGTGTGTGTGTGTGTGTGTGTGTGTGTGTGTGTGTGTGTACACCTACATACTCGACAGCCTGTTCATACAGTCCCACTGTCTGTTATTCATTTTTTTGAGTGGGAGTCTGCTGTTCTTATATTTTATTTTCAGTTTCTTTTGTTTGGCTCAAACAAAAGAAAAAAGTTTACAGGCACAGTATTAAGAGGGTGTCTTAGGCACACCTACGCTTCTTAAAAGCTATTATAATAATGTCTTAATCATCTACTTGAGTACTACTTAACACAAGGGGCAGCCATGACCGGTCTGTCTCGAAGCTCATGTGACAGAAGAGACTGAGAAGTCGTTTCTCTAACAGCCTTTAGGTGGTTCACTAGAGACTAGCATGTAGTTCCTCTAACTGCCTTTATGTGGTTCACGATAGAGAGTAGCATGAAGTTCATATAATGGCCTTCAGTTGGTTCACTAGAGACTAGCATGTAGTTCATATAATGGCTCTTATGTGGTTCACTGAGAAAGGTCTGTCTGCAGCCTGTAGGACATCCACATCCAACTGCTCAACTGCTACGTCACTCAATCCTGGCTTCCAATTGCCACAAACACGTCAGCTCTGGGGAGGCTGCCCTAACCCTAACCCTAACCCTAACCTCTTTCAATCTCTTCTTCCAATACCTAAACCTAACCCTAACC
Source organism: Gadus chalcogrammus (assembly GCF_026213295.1). Classification (NCBI taxonomy): domain Eukaryota; kingdom Metazoa; phylum Chordata; class Actinopteri; order Gadiformes; family Gadidae; genus Gadus; species Gadus chalcogrammus. The sequence continues at coordinate 17,530,631 of NC_079415.1, read as the reverse complement.
CTAACCTCTTTCAATCTCTTCTTCCAATACCTAACCACTACCTAACCCAAACCCTAACCACTACTACCCTAACTCTAACCCTGACCCTGTTGCGCTAGCTTGTTAGTTCTTCATTTTTGATGTTCTTTCCATGGCATCGTTGTCATTTTATTGTTTACCAAGGTACATGGAAATAATTAATGAATAATGTCCCACTATATCGATGTTTAAAAAGGGACATCATTTACTCAAATCACCGCTGGCATAAAACCATGGACCTATCATGTAGCAGTTGAGCAGTTGAAAATGGATGTCTATGTCCTAAAGGCTGCAGCCAGACATTATAGACGTTCACTAGAGACTATCATGTATTTCCTCCAACTGCCTTAAAGGTTGGGTATGGAATTTGCTTTTTTGGCCATTTTTGCAGAATTACTTGAAATCCTTATCATAACCCACTTACAGCCACTGAGTTAGAAGTACTGACATGAAAATTAAACAAGTCAATCATCTGTGGAACGGGCAGGGCTCGAAAAACTCCAGCCAATGATTTCCAGAGCCACCGAGTTGCATTTGACAGTAAGTACGTCAATCAAACGGTCGTACTGCACTCCCCCTCCCCCGCGCCCCGCGTGCGACCCCTTCGTGCAGTTCTCGTGACCCAGAGCTCGTGACCCAGAGCAAGCTCCTGTTTGTTGTTATCCTGCGGTAGCTACTGGAACTAGTTAATCCACATTTGGACCTAGCAAAAGAAGACAATTTCCATGGCAGACAAGACGCTACCATCCCCATGTTTTTTTAATGTTGCCATGTTGTTTAACAAACCTACGCTAGCCTGGCTTGCTCTCGCGCATCTGTGTTCGCGCTCGTGCATGATTGCGCGTCCAGGTACTTGGAATGGGTGGAGTCAGAGTCAGCGTTGAAGGAGAGGGGGTAGGACCATTTGAGTTGTGTATTTTCAAAATCTGCTGGCGTTTCGCAAATCCCATACCCAACCTTTAAGGTGGTTCACTAGAGTCTAGAATGTAGTTAATATAATGGCCTTCAGGTGGTTCACGGTAGAGACTAGCATGTAGTTCATTTAGTGGCCTTTAGGTGGTTCATGGTAGAGACTAGCATGCAGTTCATCTTACGGCCTCCAGGGGGTTCACTAGAGAACATCATGTAGTTGCTCTAACGGCCTCTAGGGGGTTAACTAGAGACTAGCATGTAGTTCCTCTAATGGCCTCTAGGGGATTCACTGGAGACGAGCATACAGATCCTCTAATGGTCTTGAGGTGGTTCACGGTAGGTGGAAGCAGAATGACCTGCCGCAATTTTGAAATCCAAAATACACTTCCACCAGCACTAATGTGAAGATCCGCGAGCATCCACTTGGCTACGCAGAGACCTGTGTACACGGTTCTTTTGACCGGCCGCAGACCTACCTGTATGCAAAGGTAGCGTTGCTAACCTTCCCCCAGAGGTTAGCAGGGCGGCAGAGTTCCCTGCGGTCAAGTAATTGCTGACTGGCTGAGCAGGAATATGGTGTACAAGTTGTGTTTTGTTTTCGAATACCAGACACGAGGATCTAACGAATGGATGGCTGTTTTGCGAACAAAATGTAAATCTATGTGCATCATTGGGCCTCTTCCGCAACAGGGGGCTCTTTCACAATCATCTGACATCTTCCGCCATAATCAACCACAGTTGGACAGCCAATGCCAATACATTAATCATGACTTCAATATGCATATATCGGGCCTTAGAGACAGGCAGCTCTGCGAGGATCTATGTAAGGACTCTACGTCGGGTGTAAATCTTGGCAGACTTTCCGTTCATAGAACTGCAAACCCACCTTGAGTGTGTTCATGGGAGGGGCGTTTCCCACAAAGTGAGCAGCTGTGTGCGTTGATTCAGCTTCCGTCCATCAGTGTGTCACTGATGAGCGTATAATATGATTAATCATACGGGCGGGACTGCTCTTTGGAAATAAAAACTAAAATACACACATGCTGGTGTGTCCCAGTAGGGCTATTTATGTAACAGGTAGATGTGTTGCAGGTAGTGGTTAAGCGTGTGTAACAGCGGTGTGTTCAGTGGATACGGCATGCATTGGCGATGGAGAAAACTTAAAAAAATGATAGGAGGAAATAAATCGGATGTGTGATATTGGTGGTCTCGTCCACGGAGGACGAGACCACCATTTGTCACAATATGTCACAATTTGTCACAATAGTGATAGATTAATAATGTCAGGAATAGTGAGCGCGAACATCCTGATAAAGAAATGCCATGGAGGGAAACAAAGAAAAGGAATCGGTAATAGTAGATCGGTGACAAATAAATGTTGATGCAAAGCTGGCATTTGATGCATCACTATAATCCCTCCTAAATCAATAATATCTCTCATACAGTCCTGAGTCTGGTTAATCGGACCATGGGTATGAGAGCTGCACCCCACAGTGAGGGGCAGGGATGTGCGTGTTCGCTGGTCCACTCTTTGGCTCGGTAGGGCCATAGAGACATCAGTGTGGGTGACAGTTGTTGACATCTCTCCATTGCTTCGCCCATCTGGAATCTTGATAATGAAGGCCTGGTTTGTGTAATCCCCCTGTGTGCGTGGTCGGTAACTTTCTTCTAAGAAGAGGATCTTAAAGGACTACAGGGATTCAGTTGTCGCTCAGTGTCTCTCTCTCTCTCTCTCTCTCTCTCTCTATATATATATATATATATATATATATATATATATATCTCATGCCAAACAGACAGATTAGATCTGGGGACGAGCTGGATGATCAATGGTGACAGCAGGAGTCTCATCCAATCCAGAGGAAGAGGGGAGGAAGAGGGGAGGAAGAGGGGAGGAAGAGGGGAGGAGGAGGGGAGGAAGAGGGGAGGAGGAGGGGAGGAAGAGGGTAGGAGGAGGGGAGGAAGAGGGGAGGAGGAGGGGAGGAGGAGGGGAGGAAGAGGGGAGGAGCGACGCAGTAGCGGCACAGAGAAACGCTGACTCATCCTTCTGCGTAATGCAATAAAGACGGTATAAATTACCCCCTCAAACCCACCCCTACTTCCCTATGAATGTGGTACTTGTCCCGTTTTACAGTGACACGACAACTTCACACGACAAGACAAACTGTTTGAGTGACACACGCACCACACACTGCACAACTAGGCAGACGTTTCGCACTATAGACAATCTCTCCTGACCCTGGTGTTACTGGTAGTAACAGCACAGGGTATGCAGAGGTGTAGGGCTCCTGCGGTAAGATCAAAGCTTTGTAAGGCAGCCAGGTAAAACCTCTTAGTAACCGCGGCGATGCCCTGCACTGCAGTGCAGAAGGCGGCTGAAACAGTTGATGTCCGATCATACTACATACCCACATTTACATTACATTTACATTACAGTTATTTTTAGGGGATTTTGCTGACGCTTTTATCCAAAGCGACCTACAACTAATTCACACATTCACACACTGACGCAGAGTCAACCCCGCAGGACGACAGCCAGCTCATCAGTCAGGGGGAGGCGTCTCGCTCAGGTACACCTCAACACTCGCACTAGCAGCCTTCCGGTTACCAGTCAACCCCCGCTACTTCCTGAGCTACTGACGCCCCACACCGCAGGTCTCCCTGCAGCCCGTAGACCAGAGGGAAACCTGGAGTCAGGAGTGAGACATGCCAGGACCTCACTTCACTGCACCTTACAAAATAGTTTTCTGAGGGAAGTACATCAAACTCACCTTGCAGTTGAGCATGGCTTTCTTTTTGGCTGAGCAACTAAGTAAGGGTAATATATCGATGATGATGATTGATGATTGTATTGTACTTAAGTGTCCTTTACCCTTAATAGGTTCCGGGCTCATATGGGTTTACAAATATACAAATGATACAGTACCAAAGTAAATTCATAAGTATATAGAAGGATCTCAGATAATTACCTAATGCATGCCAAATACCAAATCATAATCAGGGACATTATAAACGTTTAACAAACTGTTATGAACTATTTCTGTCCTCATTGCTGTGTTTAGTCATTTACTGTGTTTTATTGACCTAGCTTCTGCTCATGTCCTAGCTGGGTTTTTTATCATATTTGTGGTGTTTATAAATGGTTGGTTTATGAAATGCTTCTTGGATACTGAATCTTTCTGAACAATACGAGTGGCTTCTTGTTGCTTTTCATAAAACATCTCAGAGCAAGACGGCCTACTTTGTGTCAATTATGGAAAATGAACATCTTCTAGGCCTATTTGTTTATCGAAATATATGTAACATTAGTTTTCACCCCATTGCGGCCCAAACCCATAACAGATAAATAAATAAACCCATTGATGAACGCACACTCCGGTACACACCGCACAGCATCTTCCATTACCTTGTCTATTTATGTGCTACCCATTTTTCCACTGTCCCAACTGTTTGGATAGTTCTTCACTGTGAGGAGGAACAAAGGAGCTCTGTGGCAGATCCTAGCCAGCCTTTCACTGCTCAGGAGCATTCGCTGCCTGAAAGGACAAAGGGAGGATTTATAAGTGCTGCACGGGCAGAATCAATGTGCCTTAGTTACTTTCATTTTGGCCATCAAATTGTTGTGTGAAAAGAGAAATGTAATTACAGCGCAATTTTGTTGCTTGGACGCAATATGTATTTACAGGAAATTGAGGGGAGGAGGTGGAGAATTTTGGATTCGATTTTAGATTGGCATTTTGTATTTATTACCCCGGAGAGTATTCTATGTAAACCTGTGTCCTTTTAAAATGCATAGTGGCTCATGTATGGTCGCATGTAGCTTTGTTCGGTCCTACTGTAGCAAATGTTGATTAATGACGTTGCAGCGGCACTTGAAAAGGATAATATACTGCTTATTGGGTTTGGACATCAATATACAACTTACCCACTACACTATAGGTTTGTTTTATTTCCGTGTGTGTGTGTGTGTGTGTGTGTGTGTGTGTGTGTGTGTGTGTGTGTGTGTGTGTGTGTGTGTGTGTGTGTGTGTGTGTGTGTGTGTGTGTGTGTGTGTGTGTGTGTGTGTGTGTGTGTGCGATACATGCCATTATTATCACAACAGATGAGGGGCTCTTTTTGTAGGATTTCCTACTGGGATTCCTTCCGTAAATAAAGACCTTCTACCACACACGTGAGCCCACACACACAGGTACAGACACATTCGCACATTAATCAGTGCCAAACAACAACCATGTTTTATGACAGACAAAGCTTAGCCAGACATCTTCAATGACGTGGAATAGTGGTTTCTCTCCTCCTGTTTCCTGTGATCCTGGTCTAAGAGATGCGGGGTTGTTTGCATGCGCCTGCGAAGCTTTCATCAACATCAGTGGTTAAACCATGCAGGCCGCCCAGTGCATGATTGATTATTTCCATATGTCAAATATTCTGTGCAAATGAAACAGAGCCAAGCCCCAGGGGGGAATTGATGTTGATGACACAGCTTTCAACACGCCAGATCCCCGAGATCCTTTACCTTCCATTTGTGAAGTGTAATCATTTACACTTCCCTTCAGCTTTATAAATATATAGCCCCTTCTTAAGACATAATTTATTACATGGTTACCTTCAACACGGGTATCTTTCATTTATAATATTTATCACTGGTGTATCTACATTGACATGTGATATTCACACTTGAAATCATCACACATGAGAAACGGCAGAGTGAATATAATATAATATAATATAATATAACGGCCAAAGATCCACAAACACGGATGGGTTTGTACCCTCACCCCCCCTCCCCCAAAAGGTTATCCGCTGCAGCAAAGAGCCTAGTAAAACACACCACACCTCCAACCACAGGCTTTCCTTTCTGATTGAATAGAAACCATTCTTGAGACACGAGACAAAGCAAACACCGGCCCTCCGAACCGGTCCCCGGCGCTATATTTAGGTCTGTTTCACTATGTCTCCGCTGCCCTTTACGTCTCCACTTGTGCAAACAAGTGATTCTGCTTCAGCTTTTAGACCCCGGCTGGGACCGATGGAGGCCTGCTGTGAAGTGATGGGAGCTGGGGAGGGCTTGAAGTCCTGCACGCAGGGCCGCTGGACGCATTGTTTTTCCTTTGTGTAACCTCAAAAGGGGGGAAACACTGCAATGGGAGGAGAGGAAATGGTGTAAACCCTTGGGTCTGACAGCCTGGTTAATGTGAGTGTGCCCTGTCCTCTACTCCCAAACCAGCAGCAGAACTCTGTTTTCGGCATTATTCAATTTCAGCTTATTTCTAAACTAAACTGCTCGTATAGCGTTGGGTATTTGTTTCGTTGCAGTAGTAATTCCTGAAGTGGAAATTAAGGGGTTGAATAGATGGTTTATTCCAGGATGTAATACAGCAAGCTACAGACTTAGGTGGGAGAGTCTTAGTATAGGTGAGTGAGGAGCAGTCTCCAGACATGCTCCTTGGCTGTAAATCCCTCTTCTCACCAAATCAAAGGTTTCGGGCAAGTATTATACAAAAGAGAGCGTGAATAACACAATAACAAAAGCAGTCTCTCCCTTGATAAGGTATATTACCCTGGCTATGTCCCAGTCGGCCTGGGACTGGCATTTGGTTTGTCCATGTAGATACATTTTCGGCAATTTGATCTTTATTGGGGGACCTGCATTCATTGGGACGGTGTAATGGGGAACCTGGGCTGTTACAGATCTTTGTGGGGGGTTACCTTCGATGAAGTACGTGTAAGCTGCAATATACTCAGGGGTGGTGAACAGGACAGCAAGGTAAGAATGTACTTGAGTTGAAGGTTGCATAAGAGCACAAACCCAACATGACTGCATCCCTCTAGCCTAAGCTTACCCATGGGCAGTTTGTAGAAAGGTGTTTTCTTTGTGGACTACATTATGGCTGTCAAATGAACAATTTCAACCTGTAAAAAAGGCACAACATCATCACCAACAATACCAGTAACATCATGGCTCAGTTGGTGTTGAATAGGCGGTTCCAGCAGAGTTATTTTCCAGGTCACGGTCACCGCTGATGTGATGGGGATGGGGTGAAAGTTCATCGTAGGGCGTCAGGACAAAGCTGGGACACAGTTCAGTTCAAGAACAGATAGCAGCCTCTGCTATCACAAGGACTCTACTCATGTCCGTGTCTCCTGCACGTCCATGCAGGTACGATGAAGCATGGGCGGTATCAGTTTTGGGGAGGCATTGCCACAGCAATGCAACAGTGTTAATAAACTTGTGTCTAAAATAAAATAATTAACCTTTGATCAAAATAGAAGAATGGCATAAATGTTCTAAAAAAACTGAGCAGTTGTGTCAAGAAGAAATCGACATCGACATCTTTTCTCCCTCGCTCTCTGACGAGCTTTACCTCTCTCTCTTTTTCTCTCTCTATCTAGAGTATCCTCACATTTTGAAGTTGTCTTCTCAAGTATCAGCGGATCTCTCTCTCTTTGTCTACCTTCCTATCCCTGCTCTTTTGTGCTAAAAATAACCACCGTTCACGGAGCTGTTAACCAATTCAAAAAATTAAACATCTCCCACGGAGCTCGGTATGCAAAGACCAGGTGATGGCTAATTTCTTTCACCTTGTGATGTCATGTAACCTCACCAGTGAGTTCACACCAAATTATTTTCTCCTGTTCGAGCAAATCATAAAACAAAGTTATATTCAGTGCACGTATCAACATTGACAAACTAGCAAAAAGGAACAAATCACTTGAGTGACCCTGCATGCAATTTCGGGACTTGGCCCGCATGAAGGAACTTGGTCCCCCGGGCTCTAACCCTGAAGGAAACACAATTCTGTCACATTCACACGTCAGCGTATATTCAGTGATTATTTAGGGCTCTTAATCACTAATATAGGTCCTTAGTTTGTCAATTAATGACACAGCTTCATTACTCAGCAAATGTAGTGCAGCTTTAGGGTTAGAGTAAAAAATAATAATGGTTATGTGTCTATATTATTTTAGGATTACTTGCTTTTCCCTTGGTCAAGAGTGTGGAATGAGAATCATTCACCGCTGATTTCGTGCAGCGCATGGAGATTCACTGCTTCAGCCGGGTTGATGCCAAAGACGCGGGTCCTTTAACCGGTGAAACGTTGATCAGACGTCTTGCAAGGCAGGGCGCGCAGTCTTCTCCACCCCAAGGCAATCTTCGGACGGCGGCAGGCCTCTTCTCACTCATCTCTCCATCGGCACTGTATCCTGGAGGAGTTCTTTGCATTTTTCCAATGCTGCTATCCTCATTTCAAGTAAAGCCACTGTATGTTGCCGTATGGTGCAGTCTGTGCATTTCCAAATCTCATACAGAAGCATGATGGTCTTAGGGAAGTCCAAGGCTTTTGCTGCGGCCTGATCCGGGTCACAGCACCGAATGTTTGATTTCAGCTTATGTCTAAGCTGTTCGTATAGACTGCGTGTGTTTATCGTCGTAATAGTAATTCTTGAAGTGGAAATCAAGGCAATTTGACAGGTTGGATCAGAGGGTCGAATAGATGGTTTATTTCAGGTTGTAATTCAGCAATGTACAGATTTAGGTGGAATACTCTGAGTATAGTTGGGTAGGGATCAGTCTCGAAACGTGGTCCTTGGCTTTCGTTCCCTCATCTCACCGAACCAAAGGTTTTGGGTGAGTATTATACAAAATAAAGCGTGAATCACAAAAGAAGAGAAGCAGTCTCTCCCTTGATGAGGTATATTACCCTGGCTATGTCCCAGACGGCCTGGGACCTGCATTTAGTTTGCCCGTGTAGATACATAAACAAATGGAGGATTGTTGAAAATAACACCTGGTATCAGTTGGAAAGGCACTGGCCTGTCCCCACACTAAGAAATGTGAACTCAGAGAGACACTAAAATACACCAACATTCTATAGTTCTCTCTCTCACACACACACACACACACACAAACACACACACACACACACACACACACACACACACACACACACACACACACACACACACACACACACACACACACACACACACACACACACACACACACACACACAGACACATGCACACACGCACACAAACACACACACACACACACACACACACACACAGGCACGAGCACAAACACACACACACACACACACACACATGTATGCACACACACACACACACACTCACACACACACACACACACACAGGCGCGAGCACAAACACACACACACACACACACACACACACACACACACACACACACACATACACAGATGTGCACTCACCGACATACACACGTGTAGTCAAGCCGGCAAACATGCACACACACACACATACAAAGAGGGGCACGCACACACACACACGTAGTCACGCCGGCAAACGTGCACACACACAGACATACAGACTCACTTGGCTCAGGGCACAATAAGGAAAGGATGTCTGTCAAAATAAATGTTTTATGGGGAAAGCTAAAGAGGGCCACGAGAAGCTCTCAATGTAATATCCTATAAATGCCCTTTATGGACATTGACAGATAAATGGGTCGCTCTGCCACATTATCTCTAGGCCTAGGGAATCAAAAAACACAAAGAAAATAGTTATTTTGACGACCACTTTGACCACAGTATTTAAAGATGGCCACCCTTCCTAAAGGCTATTGGTCATGGCTCCTGATCCCCAGAACACTCAGAGCCCAAGACTTACAACGACTGCACAGCACACTCAGAACACCAGGACTAAACACAAGCTCAATGTTTACATATCTCAGTATGGCTTCCTAATAAAGACATGGGGTTAGAGGGAGAGCGAGAATCACAGAGGATTCAGGTAGGAACATGAAGGGGAAGGGTCCATAATTGACTGCTTGTGTACCCCTGTGGTTTATGAAGCAAACCCTACTTGTGGCTCATTCCTTCCTCACCACATTCATCTGAATTCTCGTCTCTGAGATGAACACAAACATATTATGCATTATGTATCCACGACTCGGAAAGCAACTGACCTCTGCCCTCCAACATATGGCATGAATCAAGAATAGCTACATACATGCACACAAACACACACGCACCCATACACACACACACACACACACACACACACACACACACACACACACACACACACACACACACACACACACACACACACACACACACACACACACACACACACACACACACCGAACACACACACACACACATCACAGAAAATGAAGAAAGCATTCATGTTTCCCTTATCGGCCTGAAATCATGCCCTTATCCCGTCGCCATGGAAACCAATTTCCGTATACACGGGATGTAAAATGTGTTAATCTGCACTCCTCCGTCTCCTTCAATAACGGCCGAAGCGGCGGCCACCACACTTTTAGTTTCGGTGCAAATGAGCTCCTCTTAATCTATGAGGGTATGACGGCAGGAGAGGGTGGATGGACGTCCTCGTGTGACGTCTTTGAGTCTGTCTGTGAGTCCGTCTGAGTCCACCTGCCCTTGATGTTACGGAGGAAGAGAGTCGCTGATCAGAGGAGCTCATGGATGTGGAGGTGGACCCCCTGCCGTGAAGCATCCGTCAGCGCTGCAGCACGACACGGTGTCGTGCTGCTGCGCTGACGGACGGGACGACACCATCGATCTCAGGAGACCATCGAGCAGCCTCAGGATTACGGAATCAAATTAGGGTCCAAAGTGTTGTTGCTGTGTAGCGTATGTGAGTGTGTGAAATTGTTTTGCATGAATACTATTCAAATGTGTAAAATAGATTTGCACAAATAGATTTAATTTGCGGTCACACATCAAACGTTTGCACCTACAAAAATGGTTTGCAGCTAGACATCTTACGTGTAGCGAAGTTTATTGTAAACAGAGGTTCAAGCAGCAAGAGCTGAGGGTAAGGGGGGTGGGGGCGGAGCGGAAGGGTTGAGGCTCCTTCTGGTTCGGTGTGAACCAAAGGCTTATCCAGAGATGGGGAATGGGGCTGGAGAACCAGGCTGTGGCAGGAAGCAAGGCAATTGAGGCAGGCAGGGCGGTACTGAGCTGGTTGGTTATCTGGATCTGCATGCCAGGAGCTCAGAAACAGAAAAGGATCCACCAGGAGGGGGGAAAAACACAAGGAAAACTGACAAGTGGCGACCAAGTGGGGTGCAGGTCTCCCCCAAAGCCTTGTGACATCGTCGAAGGTGGTTCTGGAGAGACTGTGACCTTGACCTCCAACGCCGGGAGGAGGAGTGATGGCTCGGAGCCTCGGGGTCTTTCAAAAGCGGGGGTTGAGGTGTCTTGCCGTCTGGATATACTCCAGACGGCAGTGCCTCCCCTCCTCTGATGCCAGCTCCACCACTAGCAGCTCTCGGTTGGTGACCCTCATCATAGTTGCTTTCTGCAGGAGACAAGCGACGGGAGAGAAATCGACGGAGGGGAAGCTTTTGAATTGAGCTGGAACCCCGCGGCACCCTCCCCCACATCTGAGGCGTCGACCACCACAATGAACCGGAGAAGGAGGTCAGCCTGAATGAGACTGGAGGCGGAGGAGCGATTCTTGATGGTGGAGAACGCGCTTGTTCAGCCGCAGGAGTCCAAGTGAACGGGGTCGGCGGCTGCCATGAGCCTGTCATTTACAGATACATTTATATTGAGGGCATTAAGCAGACGCTTTCATCCAAAGCAACTTGCAATACTTGCCAGACTTATCAGAAGAAGGAGAAACAACATATCGCTGTCGGTACAGTAAGGATGTCCATGTTCATAGAACCAAGTGCCAAGCACTAACAATCGCTAGATTAACCCATTCCCAGTAAACAACAAAGAGATCTAGGGTAAGATGGCACACAACTAAGTACTATTTATTTATTTATTATGTTATGAATCTCCTGTAGAAATTGGCGAAATCAAGGAACTGTTGCAACTGCTCTCTGGAGACCGAGTGGCTGAGGCCACTCAGTGACCGCTCTCACCTCCTCCGGGTCAGTTCTCACCTTCCCACTCTCCTTGATGCAGCCAAGGAACCTTAACCCACATGGAGCTCACATTTCTCATCCTACACACATAGCTTGTTCTCCAGCAGGCGTTGCCCGGAGAGATCTCAGGAGAATATAAGGCAATGTAAACAAAGAGGTTTAGATGGTCTCGAGGAATTCACAGAGGACCGAAAAACGACTGGTGCACTAATGAGGCCGAAAGACATAACTAAGTACAACGTCTAAGTGGAGTGTTAAACTCTGTCTACCACTCAGATCATTTACCCACAAACAATTAGATGTGTTGCCGAAAACCTGAAAAACATTTTTGTAGGTGCAAACTTTTGACTACAAATAAAATATAGGTAACCCTTCCTTTTACAGTCCCCTAATTACTAGGTATTTACCCGGTACATACATGGTAAATTATAGTGTATTACTGGGTAATTACCACTGGTATTAAGAAGGTAAATACAGAGGTAGTTACCCGGTAAATACATGGTAAATCGTAGTGTATTACTGGGTAATTACCACTGGTAATAAGAAGGTAAATACAGAGGTAGTTACCCGGTAAATACATGGTAAATCATAGTGTATTACTGGGTAATTACCACTCGTAATAAGAAGGTAAATACAGAGGAATTATCCGGTAAATTATAGTGTATTACTGTGTAATTACCACTGGTAATAAGAAGGTAAATACAGCGGAATTACAGCTGATGTACCAAGTAAAACCTCCACTATTACCCATCAACTCAACTAAGTAGAGTGTAGTTGTAACTGTTTTAGGTTGGTAATAACTCCGATATTGTGTACTTCCTAGGAAATTAGGCAACCAATTCTTAGAAACACCTATTATCCAAGGTTTATGTTGGTAACAGCCCAAATTTAATGATGTATCTAGAAATTAGCATAGTACTTTCCAATAAAATACTTTTTCTTAGTTATTATTCATAGCTACACCCATTTAGAAAGGGTTTATTCAATTTACCACTATGGAATTACTTACCTGGTAACAACCTCTGCAGGAAGTTTTCCTCTAGTGTCATGGTACATCTTCTTAAATACTGGGTACAAAGCCGTTTGTTTCCATGGTATTACCAGGTTCTTACCATATCATTTATAATAGATACATTCCATTGTCCATGCAGTCAATACAAACTTGTACCATGTACGTTCTGCGACGTTACCAAGTAAAACACGACAATTTACCCAGTAAGTAAGCTGAAACTGTACTGTAAAAGGAAGCCTTGTTTGTTTCCATGGTATTACCAGGTTCTTACCATATAATTTGTAATACATTATTCCCTTTTCCATGCAGTCAACACAAACTTGTACCATGTACGTTCTGCGACGTTACCAAGTAAAACACGACAATTTACCCAGTAAGTAAGCTGAAACTGTACTGTAAAAGGAAGCCTCGTTTGTTTCCATGGTATTACCAGGTTCTTACCATATCATTTATAATAGATACATTCCATTGTCCATGCAGTCAACACAAACTTGTACCATGTACGTTCTGCGACGTTACCAAGTAAAACACGACAATTTACCCAGTAATTAAGCTGAAACTGTACTGTAAAAGGAAGCCTCGTTTGTTTCCATGGTATTACCAGGTTCTTACCATATAATTTGTAATACATTATTCCCTTTTCCATGCAGTCAACACAAACTTGTACTATGTACGTTCTGCGACGTTACCAAGTAAAACACGACAATTTACCCAGTAATTAAGCTGAAACTGTACTGTAAAAGGAAGCCTCGTTTGTTTCCATGGTATTACCAGGCTCTTACCATACAAGTTGTAACTGGTTATTCCCTTTTCCATGCAATCAACACAAACCATATATGTTCTGCAACATCGTTCACCAGTAGTTAAGCACTTTAATTGTTGTTATAAAACCCCAAACCACTGTTGATGAAAGACATATTAAAATTAAACAAAATCGAAGGCTTATCTTTCAAACAATGCATATCTCACAAACAGGCACTGAACACTGAAGAAATCGGACAAACAAAAGAGCCGTCCACATCAACTCAATTTAAATGTTACTGATGGTGTTTTCATAAAATACATGACAGTGTTATGGCAAGTGACCACAAGGAAGACTGCTTCAACCTCTACAATTTGAATAAGTGGTGAATGCCATGCAGCAATCTGCCTATGGGAGCATCTTCGTGGTCATTCGCAAACCAATGAGTCCACTCGATGAATGAGAGATGACTCTTTAGTGTCTTCTCTGTGAGGTATCCCTGCAGTCTCCACATCTGGGATTTGAAGGCTGACCAAGACCTGACCAGGTACCTCCAAATCTCCCCTTCAAGAATCAGAAGACAAGAAAATAAACATTAGGACTGTCAATTAATGAACATTTCTAGAACATGTAGAAGTCAAGGATTATTTTGTTTATCAGTTAAGAAAGGATGCTGGTCCTCTGGCCATTGTGTTTGGTCATATTGAAAAGAGAAAAAGGCATAGCAACAAGTTACACTCACCGACTGGTGGCAGAGACGTTACCATGGAATTGTTTCTAGAAATAAATCATATAAAATAACATAAAAATCACAAAAAAATACATTTTGTCACCTGATTGTAGTAGTAGTTGCCAATGGTGGGCTGCTACTTACTGCAGGTAACTTTGCTAATATATTGCATTATTGTTAAACGGGATGCAATTAATAATTTCAAATATAGTTTGGTCGATTTTTGTCGAATATTAAACTATTAACTGCATTATGATTAACCATATTGCAATATATTTGTGTGATTCATTTCCTGAAACAATTCCATGGTAACGTCTCTGCCAACAGTCGGTGAGTGTAATTTGTTGACGGTCCCTAAAACAGGTAGCAGCCAGAACGTAAATGACGTTGTTGCACAGACATTGATGGCGACAACATGTGTTTGTGATTTTTCGCGATACGGTGTCCTAAACCGTCCTCAACATACTAAGCCCGTAATGTATTGCACTTATGTTGATGAATCCGATTGGGTGGTAAACCGAATATCCGGCGAATATCAAACCGGAGGCTAACTTGCACCTGTTGAGGTGGCATGCTCCGGTAGAGCTGCTCTTTAGCATCGCGCTAACCGGGGCTAACAGAGCCTGTCTCTTCCCGTCCTATTAACTGTATTTATGGGAGAGAGCCCGATTAAATCCGGATATTTTAATAAATTGGGTGTTATAGGTTTTAGACAACATGTCCGAGTTATTTGAATGACAAGCTCCGCTAGCTCGATGCTAAAGGGCTAACCGGAGCTAACGGCCTGTCCCCTCCCGTCCTATTAACTGTATTTATGGCTATGCCTTTTTCTCTTTTCAATATGACCAAACACAATGGCCAGAGGACCAGCATCCTTTCTTAACTGATAAACAAAATAATCTTTGAGTTCTACATGTTCTAGAAATGTTCATGAATTGACAGTCCTAATGTTTATTTTCTTGTTTTCTAATTCTTGAAGGGGAGATTTGGAGGTACCTGGTCAGGTCTTGGTCAGCCTTCAAATCCCAGATCTGGAAACTGCAGGGATACCTCACAGAGAAGACACTAAAGAGTCATCTCTCATTCATCGAGTGGACTCATTGGTTTGCGAATGACCACAAAGATGCTCCCATAGGCAGACTGCTGCATGGCATTCACCACTTATTCAAATTGTAGAGGTTGAAGCAGTCTTCCTTGTGGTCACTTGCCATAACACTGTCATGTGTTTTATGAAAACACCATCAGTAACATCTAAATTGAGTTGATGTGGACGGCTCTTTTTTTTGGCCTATTTCTTCAGTGTTCAGTGCCTGTTTGTGAGATATGCATTTGTTTTGAAAGATAAGCCCTTGATTTTGTTTAATTTTAATATGTCTTTCATCAACAGTGGTTTGGGGTTTTATAATAACAATTAAAGTGCTTAACTACTGGTGAACGATGTTGCAGAACATATATGGTTTGTGTTGATTGCATGGAAAAGGGAATAACCAGTTACAACTTATATGGTAAGAGCCTGGTAATACCATGGAAACAAACGAGGCTTCCTTTTACAGTACAGTTTCAGCTTAATTACTGGGTAAATTGTCGTGTTTTACTTGGTAACGTTGCAGAACGTACATGGTTCAAGTTTGTGTTGACTGCATGGAAAAGGGAATAATGTATTACAAATTATATGGTAAGAACCTGGTAATACCATGGAAACAAACGAGGCTTCCTTTTACAATACAGTTTCAGCTTAATTACTGGGTAAATTGGTGTGTTTTACTTGGTAACGTCGCAGAACGTACATGGTACAAGTTTGTGTTGACTGCATGGAAAAGGGAATAATGTATTACAAATAATATGGTAAGAACCTGGTAATACCATGGAAACAAACAAGGCTTCCTTTTACAGTACAGTTTCAGCTTAATTACTGGTTAAATTGTCGTGTTTTACTTGGTAACGTCGCAGAACGTACATGGTACAAGTTTGTGTTGACTGCATGGAAAAGGGAATAATGTATTACAAATTATATGGTAAGAACCTGGTAATACCATGGAAACAAACGAGGCTTCCTTTTACAGTACAGTTTCAGCTTAATTACTGGGTAAATTGGTGTGTTTTACTTGGTAACGTCGCAGAACGTACATGGTACAAGTTTGTGTTGACTGCATGGAAAAGGGAATAATGTATTACAAATTATATGGTAAGAACCTGGTAATACCATGGAAACAAACGAGGCTTCCTTTTACAGTACAGTTTCAGCTTAATTACTGGGTAAATTGTCGTGTTTTACTTGGTAACGTCGCAGAACGTACATGGTACAAGTTTGTGTTGACTGCATGGACAATGGAATGTATCTATTATAAATGATATGGTAAGAACCTGGTAATACCATGGAAACAAACGGCTTCGTACCCAGTATTTAAGAAGATGTACCATGACACTAGAGGAAAACTTCCTGCAGAGGTTGTTACCAGGTAAGTAATTCCATAGTGGTAAATTGAATAAACCCTTTCTAAATGGGTGTAGCTATGAATAATAACTAAGAAAAAGTATTTTATTGGAAAGTACTATGCTAATTTTAGTACATCATTAAATTTGTGCTGTTACCAGCATAAACCTTGGATAATAGGTTTTTCTAAGAATTGGTTGCCTAATTTCCTAGGAAGTACACAATATCGGAGTTATTACCAATCTAAAACAGTTACAACTACACGCTACTTAGTTGAGTTGATGGGTAATAGTGGAGGTTTTACTTGGTACATCAGCTGTAATTCCTCTGTATTTACCTTCTTATTACCAGTGGTAATTACACAGTAATACACTATAATTTACCGGATAATTCCTCTGTATTTACCTTCTTATTACGAGTGGTAATTACCCAGTAATACACTATGATTTACCATGTATTTACCGGGTAACTACCTCTGTATTTACCTTCTTATTACCAGTGGTAATTACCCAGTAATACACTATGATTTACCATGTATTTACCGGGTAACTACCTCTGTTTTTACCTTCTTATTACCAGTGGTAATTACCCAGTAATACACTATAATTTACCGTGCATGTACCGGGTAAATACCTAGTAATTAGGGGACTGTAAAAGGAAGGGTTACCAAAATATATTTGTTCAAGTATATATTTCACACATTCACACATTTTAATGTGTGAAGTACCAGCCCGTCTCAGATTCCCGCAAATAAAGCCATCCAAACAGGCTTAAACGCAGAATACACTATTTATTTTAGATTTAACTAAACAAACGAGGACCACAACTCCCAAGACACAACACAACAGGCCACCAAGGTGTGGTCCACTATTGATCTTTAAACCACACTGCCCTCTGGCAAGCCATCAGTAGGGACAACACCCACACATTAAACATGCACACCAATTAACTCATCATCCAATCAACTCAAACAAACACATTCATTGGCTGGCATGCAGGGAGCCATGAACACACAAGGCCAAGGCTCATAACACACAGCCATAAAAGGGGTCACCGTGAAAGCAGGGGTCTTTGGGTGTTTTAGTGCGTCTATTTTAGTGTTTGTGTGTGTTTGAGTGTGAAGTGCGTATTTTTGTGTGTGTCTGTGTGCATTTCAATGTGTGTTCTGTTTTAGTGTGTGTGTGTGTCTGTCTGTCTGTCTGTCTGTCTGTCTGTCTGTCTGTCTGTCTGTCTGTCTGTCTGTCTGTCTGTCTGTCTGTCTGTCTGTCTGTCTGTCTGTCTGTGTGTGTGTGTGTGTGTGTGTGTGTGTGTGTGTGTGTGTGTGTGTGTGTGTGTGTGTGTGTGTGTGTGTGTGTGTGTGTGTGTGTGTGGGAGGGGAAGCCTCCTGAGCCCCTGGTGATCTACATTATTGATCAGTGAGAGGGGAATTCTCTGTGATCAGTCAGATAAGGAGATCACAAATGCAGAACCACACACACACACACACACACACACACACACACACACACACACGCACACACACACACACACACACACACACACACACACACACACACACACACACACACACACACACACACACACACACACACACAGAAACAGCTATTCAACACTATAACTGTAACAACTCAGCACTGTAACAGATTTTCCTTTCTTGCCAACCAAGATTAAAAAAATGGGATACACCCCAAATGGAGACTCTGCATGAGTGATCTACATCTATTCTCTTCATCCAACGGAAGAAACCAAATAAAGCTTGCAGAGCAGAATTAGGATGATGCCCACTATTTTATAAACACCCGAAACAAAGTAACTCTGACAGCTCCATAGCAACGGCCCCGCCTCCGGAGAGAAACTGGAGAGATGACCTTCAGCCAGCTGGTTCTGAGACTCTGTTCACCAACAGCACAGCCATCAGACAGGCACTAATTAAACTCAACCCAATTATACAAAAACAATGAGAAACCTGACACATTGGAAAGAATCAACCCAAAACAGAGCAACATTGAAACCTATTTATTTACTAGTAGACAACGTGCAGACTCAGAGAGCAAGCCTAGCCACTGAGAGAGGCCACCACAGGAAGACACGGCTCCCTGTGGAGACAGACAGTGCACCCACTGCACATGAAATGAGGTGGAAATTGAGTTGCCAACTCTACCAAGACATCAGAGACACTTCTCACAGATTACAGACACACCAAAAGATTTAGAAAACATGACAAATAACAGAAAGTCTGCTGGGTGAAGAACAGCGATGTGCAAACACAGCAGCAACATTTGAGTTGTTGTGACAGTAAAAAGATGTCCAATGGGATTAAACCCCCGTAAAGATCATAAGTGTATTCCCGCACAATCTGCTCTGTGCTGATCTCTTTACATGGGCATACGGTGCATACAAACAGAACGGATAACTTTAAATATGTACGTTTTTAAACTGCATGTCCACCACACAGAGAGACCGATAGAAACCAAGAGAGAGAGAGACCTAGAGAGAGAGAGTTAGAGAGAGAGAGAGAGAGAGAGAGAGAGAGAGAGAGAGAGAGAGAGAGAGAGAGAGAGAGAGAGAGAGAGAGAGAGAGAGAGAGAGAGAGAGAGAGACCAGGAGGGATAGACCAGGAGGGAGAGCCCAGGAGAGAGAGACCAGGAGAGAGGGCCCAGGAGGGAGAGACAGATAGAGAGAGAGAGTGAGAGACAGTGACACACACAGAGACCAGGAGAGAGGACCCAGGAGGGAGAGACAGAGAGAGAGAGAGAGAGAGAGAGAGTGAGAGAGAGAGACACACACAGAGAGAGAGACAGAGCGAGAGAGAGAGAAACCAAGAAAAGGAGAGAGAGATAGACCGAGAGAGAGAGACTGAGAGAGAGAGAGAGAGAGAGAGAGAGAGAGAGAGAGAGAGAGAGAGAGAGAGAGAGAGAGAGCGAGCGAGCGATACCGGAGGGTCCCCAGAAATTCACGGGCTCCCTCCCAGCCTCACGTTCTAGGGTAACCCTATTACCACAGCCAATCAATGGGGGGCATGCTCGCTGACACATAACATCTGCCAGTCAGCAGCAGCAGCAACCACAACTTGGTGGACTTGGTGGGGGTGGGAGTGGTTATGGGGGGAACATATGGTGGTGGTGAGGGAGGGTGGTGGTGGTGGGGGGTGCATGTGGTGGTGGTGGTGATGGGGGCTGCATGTGGTGGTGGTGGTGATGGGGGGGTGCATGTGGTGGGGGTGGGGGGTGCATGTGGTGGTGATGGGATATGTGTGTGGTGGTGATGGGGGGGTGCATGTGGTGGTGGTGGTGATGGGGGGTGCATTAGGTGGTGGTAGAGGTGCATATGAGGGAGCAGATGAGGACAGGACTCACAACGTGGTCTCCTTGTATCACTAGAGTTACATGCCAGAGCCAGGGAGGAATGGGGGGATGGAGTGAAGAGAAAGGGGGAGGTGAAGATTAAATGAGATGGAGGGAGGCGGGAGAGGGATAGAAGGAGATAAATGAGAAATGGAAGGATGCAATTAGAGGGAAGGAGAGACAAAATAATGATAATGAAATAGATTGGAGAAGAGAATAAAAACGGACAGAAAAAGACGAATATAGCAGCGAGACGCAGTTTAATGGTTTGAGCCGTTATCCAACCATTTAAATGGCGTGATGAAGCACTCGGACATCTAAGCGTCTCCAACACCAGCCAGCAGCCAATGGCTTAGGCTCATCAGCATGTGAAGAAGGTATCCAAGCATGCGTTCAAATAACCACAGCCTTAAAACTAGGCCCCACCCAGAGTGAATAATGCTGCGTCAAGGTGTCCTAACCTGACGCCGTTGAGGGCTGGGATGCACCTTTTTGTTTTGCAGAGCCTGGATAACAGCTGATGACTGGAAGGCCTCTGATTGGTCCGCTCTGGTGTTGTGAACAAGTGTTTTAAACCCTTGTTCTTGAGACAGAATAAGGTTGGACCATGTACAAGGATGAGGCTGGTTAGGGTCTCTTGCGAGTCTCAAAGCATAAGGTGGCTGAACGTGACTCTGTGATTGATTTGGAACAAAGGAGTCCTAATCTTCAACTAGATCTGAGTCTTTATCTAAACAGGTCACAAATGCTTAGCTAACTGATGCTAGTTTGATTGATGCAACGTAACTTGTACTCTATGGGGTTGTTCAATAGGTTTAACTCCCACCATGAATTGGGCCTCGACCATTTATTTAAAGGAGACATATTATGATGTTTTCCCAACAAGTAAACATAGTATTTGAGTTCTAGAAACATGTTTATGAAGCTGTTTGCTGGAAATAGCTTGTAGGAAAAAAATCTTGCCTACCGCTATTCCCCTCTGTTTCAGTCCCTTCAGAATGCGCTGTTTCTGGTCTCTGTAGCTTTAATGCAAATGAGCTGCTGCCCATTGACCAATGAGCTCTCAGATTGAACCACAGCATGGAGGAGAAATTATTGTTACTCTTGGTGGGGGTTATTTCGGCCATGGTTGTGAAGAATTGGGGTAAAGGAACTTTGGCCTTGACTCTCTGAAGTCCATGAACTGCGACATGGAGGAGAAAGGGATTGAAGTCCGGGAGCTGACCGCCGTTCAGCTCGCGGAGCGGTGGCCGGACGGCTTTGACGGCGGTAGTCCGGCGGGGGGAGCTCGGCGGCAGTCCGGCAGCTCAGCTCCAGGTGTACAATCCCTTTCTCCTTTGTGTCTCCTCCTCCGGACTGCCGCCGAAGCTTCGGTTGCAGTCCGGCAGCTCCAGCGGGGGGAGCTTGGCGTCAGAGAAAGGGATTGTACTCCCGGAGCTGAGCTGCCGGGCTGCCGCATAGCTTCCCCCGCTGGAGCTGCCCGTCCGCTGGTCCACAAAATCTTAGCTATGCTCTGATTGGAGGGGAGTGGGGAAGTGGGAGGTAATATTCAAATGTTCCCCCTTCCTATGTAGGAGGTGGCGCCGAAACGGACTCACAGATTTGGTAACTGTAGGCGGGGTACTTTCAGCAATGCATATCTCACTCAAAAAATCATGCCAAGACTTTTTTCAATGTTTGCATGCGTGTGGGAGCAGCAGAGACCCAAAACAACACCCCAAATCCCAGGAAAAGTATTGTTTTCATAATATGTCCCCTTTAAAGCACAGTAGCAATTATGTAAATGGTATATATATAGGGTTTAATTTAATACTACATTCAGGAATCAGTGCTGCTTATATAAACAAAATCTCATGATCAGCCATTTCTAACACTGTCTGATCAATAATGAACTGTGGTTGGCAGATTGTGTTTTTGTTTTGTTTATGGTATCCTGAGGGGGTGGAAAAAAAGGAAAATAGAACCATGAGAACACCAAAGCGCTTCCATTATTAGACCATTTATTGAGCTTTATTCAACTATGTTTCATTGATCCTTCTCTCTCCCTAAACGTGATATGTGATGATTAAAATAAATTATAAGGACCCCTTGTGTCTTTCCTCTTCTTGACAAATAAAACTTTTCCTTTCCTTTCTTTCTCCTCCACATCTCCTGTAGGCGATACCAGTGCTCAGAAACATACAAGACATACTAGCACACGGCCAAATAAATCCTAATAAACCTGCTCTGGAACAGTGATGAGGAGACTCACAGCGCTCTCCATAAGGATGAGACCAGCGTGCTTAATGGAGAATGTCTTGTCTGAAGACTAATTAAAATGGCATCATCATCAAATGGCAAGTACTACATTAGTGGGTAAATATCAACTCTTGATAACATTGATCCTGAAGGACCTGAAACCCCTTGTTGTTATAGTTAGAGATCTTCAGCACAACCTCCTACTGGACTTAAAATCGGCATTTAAAGTAATACAAATATGTCAAATCAAATCGAACAGAGATCGAGACTGGAAGGGCTCAGCACTTAAGGCCGTCCCAGACGCAGGCACAGAACGCCTCTACTTCCTCTCCCACGTTGCTCGCCGACCTGGATTCTGTTGGTTCCTCCTCCGCCTGACGTCCTTTCCCCCCAATAATCAATGTACCCGGCCTGGATGGCAGGGCTGCGTGGGACTGACACACCTCCCATGTGAGGACAAGGACGCTAAATCGGTTGTTTCCACGTGGTTCTCAGCTCTATAAGGGTCAATAAAATATGATAATAAAACCTAGATGCACTTAGAAAACCTTTACATTCTTGAACATCCTCAACCTTGAAACAAATCAACAACCCCAGCCTCAAACAGAGTGACACGAACACCAACCCAGTCAAACTAAATGGCTCCTTTCTACTCGTCCTTTTTCATTCTTTTCAACTTCCTTGTCCCATCACTTGTGTAGCTCCAGAGGTCAGGCTTCGTCTGAGGGTCACGCCCTAAGAGCAGACCCTGAAGTGGCGCTTCAAGGGTCTGCCGAACCAAAAATGACAACTGAATACCATCGTCCATCAGCAGCAAACAGCAGGGGGCAGTGTGATGACTGTTACAGTGCAGCGGTTTTTGCGTTTGTATTGTCGTGGTCTGTATCCGTCGATACGACCACTGTGTGATCCGCCCAATCTCTAGACACAAGAGGGTCTGATCAATTTTTTAACTGAGATAAGATTCTTTAAACAGTCACATACTTGGCGGAATTATGATTATTTTCTTTCTTTAACAACACTTCATACTACATAACAGCATCATACCAAAAATATTTCAACTAGCAAAAATAAAATGTGTTCCCTTGCTGGCTTTGTATTCTCAGGATTTTTAACAGTGCAAACATCGGCTAAATACATTCTGCAGAGCATTCTAACCACTAAATTAAAATCAGATCCTATAAAAACGCTACATCTGCTAACACGCTAATAACGCAGTACCTAGACCACTTCCCCAGTGACAGGCACGCGTTAATCTTCCAGCGCTTCCCACCGGTAGTGACTGAATTCTCTGCGTTCAGACAAGGTCTGACCGTAAGACTCTAAAGACTAAAGACTTTAAGACGGGTGGTCGGCAGCGGGCGCCGCTCCTATCCCTCCAGCAACTCGTCCTCTGAGAAGCTGATGTGCAGGCACGTGTCGTCTGCCGGCGACAAAGAGAAGGGGTTTCCGGCACGCGTCGACACGGGATACGACCCCGGCTCCGACCTCGAGCCCGGCGATGAGGTTGACGAGGAGGAGGAAGAGGAAGGGGGGTCGTCGAAGGGGCTGTCTCGGCCACTGGACGCCGTCAGGAACGTCACGCGGTCCTCAAACAGGTCCTCGTTGTTGTTCTCTTCGTCCTCGACGTCGCGCAGGGCGGGCGAGCGCGGTGCCGAGCGGGTCTCGGAGCGCACGCCCGAGTCCTCGCTGGCGGAGCACGACACGTTCTCGCCACCGCCCGCGCTGTTGATGTTGTTGTTGTTGGAGAGGAGGTCGCCGTTGGTGATGTCGCCGTCGCTGAGGGTGTGGAAGTCTGCGGAGGAGAGGGGGGAAGGGTTGGCGTCGGGCAGGGAGGAGCTGCTGCTGCTGCTGATGATGACCTCGCTGAGGGGGGGCACGGTGACCTCTGACCCCGGCGACAACATCCTGCTGGCCCGCTTGCGGTTGAAGGCGGGCGGGGGAGGGTCCAGCTTGGGGATAGGGTGCTTGAATCTGTAGGGGGAGAGCGGAGGGACAGAAGACTGCTTAGAGGACGGTTTGAAAACAGGAGGTAACTTTCTTCTCGGTGATATGAAGAGCGAGCAGAGTCACTTTGGCTCCCTTGCGCCACTGGACCTCAGGTTTATGCCACCCCATTCTTTCTCCCATCAGAACTTTGTGCATTTTTACAACACAACCCCGGGTTGTGTTGTGCTATATTTGATTGAGTGCAAACACGTCACATATCGTTAATCGTTACAGAATGAGCCTCAAAACCAATGCATTATATACACTTTGGTGACGCATAGGTCTAATGAACTACAGTACCAACATTGCTAGCAGCTAGCATCTTCTTGCCTCCCTTTCACCTGTACCTAAAGCAACGTACAGTAAAACGTCTTTAAATGCAAGGGTCGGGGTTACGGCCAGTGTCTCAAGGAAGCCTTCAGTTTGTGGGCAGACATTGGGGATTTAACACAGAATGTTATGGGTTTGAGAGTCGGACCCCCTAACCACTATATTATCAAGACTTGTGTGAGAGCAGCACGACTTGTAATGAACCGGCTTATATGTTTTAGGATGTGAGTGTGTGGGGTTCAGAAAGCAGTCAGAAAGCTTCTCAAAGGAAATGAAATCAATGTTTTGCAGAGAGATTTAAATACTGTAATCCTCAACTGACATTTTCATTTCTAAAGCAGAAATGGTTTGATGTATATGCTCTCTCTCTCTCCCTCTCTGAGTAGTGCCTGTTGTTACGTGTGCACGTAGCTACACACTGCAGGGATTGAGAGTGAGTGAGTGAGGGAGTGAGGGAGTGAGAGAGAGAGGGAGAGAGCGAGATAGAGAGAGAGCGAGAAAGAATTGAGGAACTACAACGTCAGGTTTCCCTCTACCTTGGAGGTATAATAAAAAAAAAACACCCACACACACACAGACTCTATAAATAGCTATACCGCAGCCTCCTTGATTGTACATACCATTGCCAAAGTGTAGACGCCCACGCACACACAAACACCAAACACACTCATGGATACTGATAGACAGACAGACAAAAGCAACACACATTTAGACCCAAATGCACACCACACACACCGCCTCCATCACCCCTATTCATCTAACAGGTGGCTGCTGAATAGATGTGGTTTGTGGTCGAGGCTGATCCAGTGATTAACTTGAGAGCTTCATCATATTAGCAGAATGTATCAGTAGGAGTCTCTCCTCAGAGTCCTCACAGGCAGTAGCTGTACTGCAGTATTCCACCGCTTCCCTGACGGATATACATAACCCATACGCTACCTTCATTTGTGTGTGTGTGTTTGTGTCGGTGTGTGTGTTTGTGTTTGTATATGTATGTGTGTGTTTGTATGTGTTTGTATGAGTCTGTGTTAGGGCTGCACGATTATTGCCGAAATGATTATCACTATTGATCAATTATTATTTTGATCAATATTGATATCACGATTATTTACCACGATTATTTTTTTTCGAATTTCTACCACCCCCTAGTGGTAGGAGCCACACACTGTGCGCATCGCCCCCCCCCCCCCCCCCCCCCCCCCCCTTTTCAGGCTTCGCGCCGCTGTGTGCAGGATGGACTCACGCAGTCGCAGAATAAGGTATACAGGGAGCGCTGGGTTTGCTTTGCAGCGGAGGTAGAGCGTATACGGCATGGGCGGGGCTCGTTTCCTTTTTGGTTTTCATTTTTTTGCGGATGCATTATTTAAAAAAGTATCGCGAAAATATCGCGAGAACACTGCGTGTCATCGTGGGACGCCAATATCGTCATCGCGATGAGAATTCGATATATTGTGCAGCCCTAGTTTGTGTGTTTGTGTGCGTTGTGTTGTGTGTAGCTAGCTTTAAAAGTCATCGTTACTACGAGGGTTGACAGTAGCTCAGGAGGTAGAGCGGGATGATATATGTATGGACCTCATGTGCCTTCATGGACAGGATAGTCAAGAGAGAGGAGAGCCGGTAGAAGATGAAAGGGACCTCCCTGTAGCTTAGGACCACAGGCGGGAATCGAACCCAGGCCGCGGCCCCGATATACACAGTGTTGGTGCTGCTTGGTGGAGGGGCATCTCATGGCAACAGCACTCATACCCCAGCCGAGCGCTGATGGATTCATTGTTTTGACAGGAGGGTGACCCACTCCTCCGTCTGTCTGATTTCCATACGCTTGACTCAGCACCACAGCATCGACCCCCCCTCACCCTCCTCCCCATCGTCCCCATCCCCCACCACCATTGCTTTCATGTCCGCTGTTTGATCTGCCCACTTTATCGGCCCTTTGTGTCGACGGTGTCTTTGCTACTGCAGGAGTCAACCTGTTTATGCGTTGCTTCCTCTCTTTTATTGACACTTTGTGATCCATATTCACATCCTTGTGTTCTTCTCAGCCCTGTTTCTGCTCTGCTCCTCTGAGGCCAAGTGAATGCAATCCTGTTGTTACTGTTATTATCATTATTAGTAGCAGTATAGTTACAGTAGAGGAAAGATGAGCATAGTAATAAGATGAGCCAATGCTGAATATAACTATCAGTATTAATAGTGATAGGATCATTTAGTGATATTAGATTAGGTTAGTCTGATAATGGTGATAAACAGACTAATAAAGAGTTGAGTTGATGAGTATACTTCATACTATTATGTATCTCCATGACGGCGCCCATTGCAGTCCTCACCATTCCTGGAAGGAGGGATCGCTCTTTCTGAGGATTTCCTTGCTCTCTGGGGGGCGAGGCTTAAGCAGGGTGACATCAAATCTAGCCTGTAAATCCATTTGAGACTGGAACTGTGATTAAGGGCTACACAAATCTAATTGACTTGACTTGAGTAGCATTAGCATAGCAGTAGCAATAGCAACGGAGTAATATTTGTAACTAGTCAACCATATGTTCATGGAGAAAGGTCAAACAGTTAGTCCCGGTGTGGTTGTTTCCAAAAATCGTACACCTGGGAGCAATTTAGACCCATATTTTCTACAAATGGTTCGGAAATGTACAAACCATTTGTACGTTTCCACCAGAACATTTGAATAAACTCTGGGCACAGCAGCTGTTTAGAAAATATCACACTGCAAACAGACGACAGGCGATTATCTACACAGCTTAAGGGTCCTAAAGTTCATGCCATTGTTAAAACCCTTAATACTTTTATTTTGAAAAAAGTTTTTGTCTCTAACTCGTACCTCATTGCCACAATGACTGTCTTCTATCAAAGGGGACATTGCTTTATATGTGTTATTGCGTAACAAACACAGGTTCACAAAGAGGTCTGTGATTGAAATGGTTTGAAGAACATGTGCTATGTGCGAGTTGGATGTAGACCTGGACGTTTCACGGCTGTGCGTACTTAAATGACTCAAGGCCATGGTAATGATGTTACACTTCTGACAATCCATTATCACCACAGAAAAAAATAAAACATGAAAGGCCTTTAAAGTGACTTGAAATCTGCACACCAAGACCTAAAGTCCCCCCCCCCCCCACACACACACACGCACGCACACACACACACACACACACACACACACACACACACACACACACACACACACACACACACACACACACACACACACACACACACACACACACACACACACACACACACACACACACACACACACAAACACAAACACACTTTATGGAGCACAGGCCCATGCCAAAAACACAACATGCTTCTTCTGTGACGTAAATGTGGGGGAGCAGACAGGAGGAGGAGACGAGGAGAAGAGAGAAGGAGAGGAGTAGAGGAGGAGAGGAGGAGAAGAGGGAAGGAACGGAGGAGAGGAAGAGACGCGACAAGGCGGATTAGAGGAGAATCAGGGAGGAGGAGATGAGACCAGAAGACGAGGAGAGGAGAATAGGAGAGGAGGAGGGGCAACGAGGAGCGGAGGAGACGAGACGAGGCAGATAAGAGGAGGGGAAGAGAAGAGAAGTGGACAGTTGTGGGGCGGTAAGCAGAAGCCAGCTGATGGGGCAGATTTATAAAGTGCTACAGCTTTAGCAGGAAGGAACAGACTGATTGGTTGAGTGAGTGAGTGAGTGAGTGAGTGAGTGAGTGAGTGAGTGAGTGAGTGAGTGAGTGAGTGAGTGAGTGAGTGAGTGAGTGAGTGAGTGAGTGAGTGAGTGAGTGAGTGAGTCAGTCAGTCAGTGAGTGAGTGAGTGAGTCAGTCAGTGAGTCAGTCAGTGAGTCAGTCAGTGAGTCAGTGAGTCAGTGAGTCAGTCAGTGAGTCAGTCAGTGAGTCAGTGAGTCAGTGAGTCAGTCAGTGAGTCAGTCAGTGAGTCAGTCAGTCAGTCAGTGAGTCAGTCAGTGAGTCAGTCAGTCAGTCAGTGAGTCAGTCAGTGAGTCAGTGAGTCAGTGAGTCAGTCAGTCAGTGAGTCAGTCAGTGAGTGAGTGAGTCAGTGAGTGAGTGAGGACTGAATGACTGACTGAGTCAGAGGAATGGAGGATGAGGGGAGACTCAAGGATGTCCCCGTCTCACTCCTTTGGGGATCTTACACACCAAAGAAGTGTGTGTTACAGTGAGAACCCTCTCTCGGCGGTTCAGTCACACACTGGAGTGAGTGAATAATTCAGTGGCAGAGGAGCTGTGCTATCAGAGTGGCTAGAAGAGGGTTTTCCCAGACACAGTGTGGGTGAAGTAAAATGGTCCACATATGAGGGCCCTGTGATGTGCTGGACATTACGCTGGGCATTCAGAACACAGCGTGCCAAAAGATAAGAGTTCAGTGTCAGGTCAGTGCTTTTAAAGCTGCACTATGAATATCCTTCTAGCAGCCTCTAGTGGCTTGAGTTGTAGCTCTAGTTATTGCTACATCATTTTAAGATAAAAGTGGAGCAGAGTAAACAATTTAGTCTGAATTAATCCTTGGATAGATTGATTCGTGGATGGGCCCGTATGCGTTTGTATTTAGAAGTTATTTAGATTCCGTTGATTTTAGAAATTCTAACTCATTTCTATCATTTGATTGGGGGTGAGCTTCCAGATGTCAGGGTCAACGAAAATCAACGTTGAAATTGTTGAACACAAAGCTGAAAATCTGACCTTTCCGATACGCCCAAAGTAGCGTTCAGCACAAGGTTGGGCTTTAAAGTGCAACCTCATAGGAATAGCTCTGCAATGCCGAAGCTGAAATCGTATCATGTATCGTATCATGACAACTTAAACTGAAGGACTTTAAGAAAAAATCAAAAAGATAAAATGACCATGTCATATCTCAGAGGGATGTATCCATTTCACACCTACCGAGTATGGCTACTAAATCTCCGCACAATATCCCTTTGGGTCAAATGTGGTAAAGATGAAAAAAAGATCTGCGTTTCAAGCTAGGCAAGAATCAGACCAATATGACTAGCTGCATCAACCAACTGCAAAACCCAGTGCCAACACCATCTGTTTATCTGAGAACCGGTTTCAGAAAAGACTGCTAGACTCAGATCATATCAGGCTTTCTACTGAGCAGCCAACAGGAATACAACCTTGAATAAACCTCGTTTCCAGTAGCAGACGAGGATGCGGGGGGAATATGGGGAGGGAAGGTCAACCTTGAGTCAGACTCACTGAGAACAGCACAAAAATAATGAGGTTCTTAACTTATTGACTGTCTAAACAAGAGCTTTTTATGTTTGGGGATATGTGCACCAAATACTAATGCTGACCCATCAGACCATGGGATTTGCACTAATTTGTTCACTCTAAACACAGGTTGTACCAACTGATGACACCCACATATTTAGATTAAATGTCAATTTGGCAATTAAAGTCTGTGTGTTGGGAATTGTGGCTCATTATGTTGGTCTCAGTCGACCCCAGGCGCTGAGGATCGAGCATTACCGTACACAAACACAATACATAAACATCTACATACAGGGAACACAACCAAGTAAATGACTTTTCTATAGCTACATGTCTAAAACTATGTCTATACTGCCGCTGCACTTTATATTTTGTGTTTGTAGCTGTACCTTGTGTTAGTAACTCTTGTTTAGTTCTCTTCAGTAACTGTTCTTTCCTACATGTCTGTAACTGTACTGTCAAACATGCTGGTCGCTGTCCATTCATATGTGTTGGTTTGCGGTACCTTCATACGTGTTAGTAACTGTTGTTTTATATTTGTTAGTAACTGTAGTTTTATACGTGTTAGTAAATGAAGTTTTATACGTGTTAGTAACTGTACTTTAATATGTGTGAGTAGCTGTAGTTATATATGTGTGTAACTGTAATTTAATATATGTTAGTAACTGTATTTTTTCACGTGTTAGTAACTGTAATTTAATACGTGTTTGTAACTGTACTTTCTTACGTGTCAGTAACTGTAGTTTTATACGTGTTAGTAACTGTACTTTCTTACGTGTCAGTAACTATAGTTTTATAAGTGTTAGTAGCCGTCCCTTCGTACGCGTTAGTCACTGTCTTTTAATTTGGTTAGTAACTGTCTCTTAATACGTGTTGGTCGCTGTAGTAAAACAGTCTTACTTTTCGTCCAGGTAGGAGGAGTTCCTGGAGGTCAACAGAACCACCGGCCCCCCGGTCCCCTCAGAGCTCTCTCCTTGGCCCTTCTGCTCCAGCGC
Source organism: Gadus chalcogrammus (assembly GCF_026213295.1). Taxonomy (NCBI): domain Eukaryota; kingdom Metazoa; phylum Chordata; class Actinopteri; order Gadiformes; family Gadidae; genus Gadus; species Gadus chalcogrammus. Next base: position 17,499,766 of record NC_079415.1, on the reverse strand, counting down.
GGTGATGAAGGCGCCGCTCGCGGCCGGCTGAGCGCCGTTCCCCAGGTTGAGCAGGTTGAGGTAGGACTCGGCATAGTCCACGCGGGCAGGGGGGTTCTGCGAGGAGGGCCAGGCGGGGGTGGAGGTGATGGGCGGGTCAAGGTTCTGACTGTAGCGGTTCTTCAGGTTCAGCGACATGGTAGAGGAGGAAACGAGGTTCCACGATGACTCCCAGCCGTCTGAGCAATCCAAAAACAAACGGGGAAAGAAATGCAATCACCGGGTTTATTCACAGCAAGTGATACGCATTTATACTTCGTCATTTCGTGGACGCATTTACACAAAGTGACTCACGACTGTGGCTGTGAAAAATTCATTTCATCAAATATAATTGGGGGGGCGACCAAAGACTGAAACTAGACAGAGTGTGGCGCAGCTCTGGGAAGAACACACAAGGTGAGCAAGGGCTTCTGTTTGAATGTGTCCTATGGTTTTTCAAAAAGTTACATCAGATAGATCCTTTCAAAGTGCTCCCTTAACTCCACGCCGATGGCATATGAAATATGTTCTCTACAAAAACACACTCATCTGATTGAAAAAACGGATTTGGCCTTCCCATCACATCCTTATTTGGTTGTACACTGCCTTGTGTCACTGTCTTGTTAGGAGGGTCTGTCTAACGTCTTTCCTGTTCGCAATGATGACAGGCAGACCGCTCCTGACAGCCAATAGAGCTGGCATATTGCCAATTGCATCAATTAACTGGCCTGAGTCTCAGGTGATCATGATTAGCATTTAGCATAGGAGGGTTAACCCAGTTAGAGCTCAAGATGCACACACACACACACACACACACACACACACACACACACACACACACACACACACACACACACACACACACACACACACACACACACACACACACACACACACACACACACACACACACACACACACACACACACACACACACACACACACACACCAAGCCTGGAATATGTTGTTTTCATTATTATTTTGGCAGCACTGCCCGCTTCCTCATTGATGCTATAACAGTCTTCCCTCGTCAGTGTGCCTTTGTTTTTTAGATCAGGTGTGTGTGTGGTGTATATATATATATATATGTGTGTGTGTGTGTGTGTGTGGTGTATGTGTGTGTGTGTGTGTGTGTGTGTGTGTGTGTGTGTGTGTGTGTGTGTGTGTGTGTGTGTGTGTGTGTGTGTGTGTGTGTGTGTGTGTGTGTGTGTGTGTTCACATCAGCATGTTTTCATCTGGACTGAGTTGTAGGCAGAGCCTGCTACGGATAAGTATCGTGTTCAGAGTTGTTTTATCAACGATCTTCCCTGTGAGAAGGGTTTCTCTGGGCTCTCAGTAGATCCGTTCAGCCACTCTGTGCAGAGAGAATTATACTCCCAGCGTACTTATTAATTAGGTAAAACACCCACTGAGACAGAGCAGAGATCCGGTTACAAATGCAGCACAGATTGAGTCTAGCAGAGGTCACTGCTTCAGAGCCTTACATTCTCAGTTCCTTCATTTTCTCTCGATTAAGGGAATGCTAATCTAATAAACCAACCGTTTTGATGCTGATGGCTATTCAATATTAATGATTGCAGCACACCAATGTCTGAATACTGTGTGATGAAGATTGATACCACAATAAACACCAAAACAATCACTTGTACACTAATTGCACTTTGTTCAATGATGAACATTTGTAGTTTATTCTGTACGATGATTGGGCTTTATCTAGTGTATGCATACATACACATATAGTACAAAACCATAAGCTCATATTTGTAACCTTTTCAGGACTAAAGATACTGGAAAAGGTCCCAATCCTCTAGGACGAATACACTAGGACTCAAAGCCCTGCTGGCCACCTCTCTACTGCGGTTCTTCTTAAAGAGAGGCATTTGATTTTGGACACAGCCTCATTCTTAACCCTGCAGTTAGTCTTGGACATTGATGCCAAATTGTCAACATAAAGTATAACTTACAAAATTCCTTCTTCTTCTGACTTGGAAATGCAACCCAAAAAGAGACAACCCAAATACAACAAAACTAAAAACAGAATCACCTTAACAATAAGGTGCCTTTTCAATTCCCAGAGGAGCGCTCCAGACAAGACCAACCCACTCCCTGAAGGTATTCCCCCTCCTGTCCTCCCAGGATGAGGAACGCTCTGAAGCAGAACCAACACCTCCTCATCACCATCATGCTGAGACTCACTGATGGTGTGTCCGTTGGTCTGGGGCCCGGTCTGAGGACTGGGCGGTCCTGGTGGGAGGAGCCCCGGCTGGGCGGCGGAGCGCCCCTCCAGGTCCTTCAGCTGCTGCACCAGCAGGGCCAGGTGCTGCAGCAGATCCCGGTTCTGGAGGAGCAGCTGGTGGACCCGGGCCTGGGCTTCCAGGCGGGCCGTGGACTCAGCAGACATCTGGTCCTTCAGCAGCTGAACCTGGAGGAGGGGGAGGAGAGGGAAGAAGGAGGAGGAGGAGGAGGAGGAGGGAAGGGGAGGAGGATGAGGACGAGAGGGGAGGAGGAGGAGGAGAGGGGAGGAGGAGGAGAGGGGAGGGGAGGAGGAGGAGGAGGAGAGGGGAGGGGAGGAGGAGGAGAGGGGAGGGGAGGAGGAGGAGGAGGAGAAGAGGGGAGGAGGAGAAGAGGGGAGGAGGAGGATGAGGAGGAGAAGGGAGGAGGAGGAGGGGGGAGGGGAGGAGGAGAGGGGAGAAGGAGGATGAGGAGGAGAGGGGAGGAGGTGATGGGAGGAGGAGATGGGAGGACGAGGATGAGGAGGAGGAGAGAGGAGGAGGATGAGGAGATGGGAAGTGGAGGAGGAGGAGGAGGAAAGGGGAGCAGGAGGAGGGGAGGAGGAGGAGAGAGAGGAGGAGGAGAGGGGAGGAGGGGAAGGAGGAGGAAAGTGGAGGAGGGGGAGAGGGGGCGAGGGGAGGAGAAGCATTGTGTGAGTGGGCAGGAGTAGGGGGAGGAGGAAGGGGTAGGAGGAGGAGGAGGAGGAGGAGGAGGAGGAGGAGGAGGAGGAGGGAGGGGGAGGAGGAGAATAGTAGTTGGTAGTTATGGGATTATGGGATTATTATCAAAAATATAGTTTGATAAAATATATAAACCATTATTATAATGTGGAATATCATATGGTCATAAAAGGTTTTCTTCTTTTGCAAACATCTTATGTTCACGAAAAGCATCCACAATTTGTGAGCGATAGACTTATCAAACATAATAAGAGTTACAGAATTAACAACTGAAGAAAATAGCACAGAAGATGATCAGTGTAGAGGTGTGTCAAACTTTGTTCGTCTGGTTTGCTGTTTGGTTATTAGTTAGCGTCTGAACACTGGTTCGACCCAATCAGTAGGAACCATACTGAATATCCCTGATCCATAAACTAAATCAAATTATGTGTTTGGGGTATTTTAGTAAGGGATTTGCTCTGTAGCGTTCTGTTTGATAATGGTTATCAGTAACAGCTGAAGTAAATACATGAGGGTAAATATTTCCTTGAGAAAAATAATCTCAGTTCAGTCACGCTGCAATGGAATGTATCCTACAATAAGCTTGATGCCATTGCCCCCTTGTGGCAAGAATATAACAAAACAACACCCAGATAGTCTCTTGGATCACTCTGCTGTCCCTATAGACATGTAGATTTAAAAGGGGCTTGATGCATTGCTTTGTGTAGCATCAGCCTAACCAGTGATTTCTAGCACTGTGGTTTAAGTCAGGTGTGAGTCTGTGAGCCCGTAAGTGTATAGTAGTGGAATAGTACAGTTAACCCCCATCACTACATTAAAGCTAGGGTAGGGAATTTGTAGAAACCAGTAAGATCCATCTTATAAGTATCCAACTGAACAATTCAGTTTGATACTTAAGCCACTCCCCCAAGTCACATGACCAGCCCGCTAGCTTTACCAATAGTTCTGCCATGCTTTATGGAAGACTCTGGTCATAGGCAGCGAGTGCACGGTAAGCCATCCAATCACTTAATTCAGGTCCAATGAAGTGATTGGACAGGCTTAGTACAGGGCTGACACAGCCACACATACAGGATTTGTATGATCGATTTTTTCAGAGCATTTGATTTATCGATTGCAGGATGTTGCAGGATGTTAAGGATATTAAGGGACTTTAAACAAATGCGACAAAGAATGCTTCTCAAATAAACTGCCTAGCCCAGTCTGGGAGTGAGAGGAACACATACTGTACACCTCAGCATCATGGTCCAGATGTGCTGATTCAGACTTCATGTGGCCCGCTGTTAATTTCCCTTCATGACCATAACATTTGATCACTAATGCTCCGCTGGTTTGAATGCCATTTTGGTGACAGAGGCTTGCAACTTGCAAAGATGCTCACAAAATGCTTCAATTGATGATGCTAGGTTTCCTTAATCCCTGAGCTTGAGGAGATACAGCAGAGGACTGCGCATGGAGGCTTAGATATGGTTTCTTATTAAATAGCAGTTTGGACCACAACACACAACTGAGTCCAAGACAATTTTGGCAGCCTAGCGGGATAAAATGTGATGGCATACACGTCCACAGCATTGTGTGTGTGTGTGTGTGTGTGTGTGTGTGTGTGTGTGTGTGTGTGTGTGTGTGTGTGTGTGTGTGTGTGTGTGTGTGTGTGTGTGTGTGTGTGTGTGTGTGTGTGTAACCTGATGGGTCAGAGCTGGTCTCTGTTGTGATCATCCTGCATATTAAATCTAGCCTGTGGCTTCTTAAACTGATACAAGAAGTAAATCTCTGCTCTTGGCAGCAGAGGCCTTGCTTAAATATTCTCCTGGAATGGCTTCTAGAACATTTGAACCCATGCATACAGTACATACTAACATAGTGACTACTAATACTATGCCAATAGGTCATTTATCACTTTGATCCAAAACTGTTTGGCGGTTCTTTAATCGTGGTAACAGAGCAACTATCCTGCCCCACTATAGATATTTACTAACCCGGCCCGCGTCCAAATAAGGTCAAAGTAGGCGGGGTCTGCAGTTCCTCTCACCTGGGCCACTGCCACCTGGGTCTGCTGCTGCTGCTGCTGCAGCTGCTGCTGCAGGAGGTGCAGGAAGTGCTGTGAGGCCAACGGGGTTGCCGAGGACAACTGGGAGGAGGCGGCCTGAGGCGTAGCCAAGTTGACCACGGACTGTTGCTCCAAGTCCTGGTAGCGCAAACGAAGAAAAGGAAGAACTTGATGTAAGAGGAAGGGTAGTAAAACTAAGCCGAAGGGGTTTGAAGTTTTGGTACTGTCTTGTGTTATAGTACACTGTCTTCTGTCATAGAACACTGTCTTGTGTTATAGTTCACTGTCTTGTGTTTTAGTACACTTTCTTGTGTTATAGTACACTGTCTTGTGTTATAGTTTACTGTCTTGTGTTATAGTACACTGTGTTGTGTCGTAGGACAGTGTCTTGTGTTATAGTACACTGTCTTGTGTTAATGGTACAATGTGTTGTGTTATAGACAGTGCATCATCTAGCATGTGTGTGAGACATTAAACATGCACTGGGCATTAAGGGGATGCAGTGGAATTATGCATTCAATAAAATAAGTGCAAAGACATCTACATATATATGGATTATTTGAGCAAATGATGAGGCTCACATATATTGCATATCAATATTTGATGAGCCACTTTGGTTTACTCCCTAACTTATTCATAAACGTTTCAATAAGTGCATACATACTCTAGTGTATGAGTGCATCTCGGACCAAGTAGTGCTCTGTTCTAGCAGAATTTCTGGGTGGAGACAGAGCCCGGGACGGAACTGAAGACGTATGTTTCGTTACAGAGATATTTTACTGAAGAAAACACATTTTTGTAAGTGGAGGCAGCTTCCAAAAAATTAAAAAATATGGAAAGATTTGAAACCTTTACAGAGACTCTAAAGGTTGTTGTTAATAGGAAATTATGCACTTACAGATTCTTGGCTCTAGCAACATGATTGGTAGAAAGAGATATGAAGCGAAAGAAAATGAAACTCCCTGTTCACCCAAATTTTAGGTTATCTCCCGTCAGACCTCAGATATTAATCTGTAGTCTGGTCTGTGAGACTAAAGCCAATGTAATATGTGCCTTGCATTATCCAATTTTAACGGTGATGGAGACAACTTTCATGTTACTGTGCTGTAATCTTGACGCCCTGGAGTTCTTTTCATGGAGGCCACTGTTGTTCTTCAAACCACCTCATCTTGGCCCCTATACAACACGAACAACTCCTCCACACGTCGTTTATAAGCTCTCTCCTTCCCATCGTCATTGTCTGATTTCTTAAAGCTTTATGAGCCACTACGGTTTGGTTCACGGTTCACGTGTTTTTCCACCCCATAAACCTAAAGCTTCTTGTGTGTGTGTGTGTGTGTGTGTGTGTGTGTGTGTGTGTGTGTGTGTGTGTGTGTGTGTGTGTGTGTGTGTGTGTGTGTGTGTGTGTGTGTGTGTGTGTGTGTGTGTGTGTGTGTGTGAGTGCGTTCAAGCTGCAAAGGTCGAATTGCCACCTTGCAACATTTTTTGTAAATAGCTGCATTCCAGCTTTAATTCAGAAGTTACTGCTGGAGAATATAAGACTGAAATCAACCATTGATAAAATACCTTATAACAATAACTAAAAGGAACACAGTTGGTTTCCTGTTCATTGGAGTTACAACATCACACCACCAGAGGGAGTACTGGCACGCTCATATGGGCAGGATTGGGATAGCTTCTTGTTAAATTCAGTAATTCTCTCCCTCCCCCCTCTCCCTACTCTATCCCCCTCTCTCTCCCCCTCCCCGCACTCTCAGCTCCTCTCTAACCCTCTCTCTACCCCTCCCCCCTCTCCCCATCTCTCTCTCCCCCCTCTCCCTCCCTCTCCAATCCAGCCCTTATTTATATATTTCTCTAAATCCCTTGCTCCTTGCTTATCTCCAGGGAGCAGATGTTCATGAAGCCCTCCGTAGGATTACCACGGCTTTCCCCAAAACAAAATGAGAACCAAAAGGCAGCGATGGCCCGGTTCCTCCTGGTCGGTGGGACAGAGACGCAGGTTCTGCATTTCCCCAGAACACCAGCGCTCATTTCACACGCTCAGACCTCCAGACAACACAGTCGCCAGTCGCACCAACGCTGGAGACTGAATCATATCATAGTGACGCAAGGTTGAAACAACATAGTTTTGCTTTCTAATAAAATATATACAATAAAATATAATAATACAATTTAAAAAAGAACTTGGTTGTGTAGCATCTTATCCTAGCTATCTTTGTTGTTTACGGGGAATGGGTTGACCAAGTGATGACACTTGAACAGCCGACAGTGATTTATTGTTTCTCCTTCTTCTGACAAATTTACTTATTGTAAGTCGCTTTGGAAAAAAGCCTCAGCTAAAATCCCCTAAATGTTAATTTAATAAATGAGATATTTGGAAGACGTGTTCAAATCCTGGTCCTATTTAGCGATTAATCAGAAGCTTCTATCCATAGTGACTGACGCTGAGGTCAGAGGTGCTTTGTGGACACATAACAGGTTGGGTTCAGCCTTCTCGCGCAGGGCTGTCTACAGGTTGGTATCAAGGAATCAAACCCAGTAGTACCTTCCTGCCGGTCACACCCACACTAGCCGCTACAGTACCTGCCCCCCCAACAGTTATATCGTTTTTTTGATTGTCCTATATTTAAATCTAAAATGTAAATATGTGTGTGTGTGTTTGTCTTTGTGTGTGTGTAAACTTATTTTAGCTCCAAAGGGCTTATTCTTTCGGTAATATTAGACATACTGCATACATACATAGTATACATACACATCATATCAGCGTGTGATACAATCTTATTGAATATTTACAGCCAACACTATTATTAAGTGAGTTCAGTGTGTGTTGTGTTGTTCTCTCACCGTGACGCTCTGTCCAGGTCGGACCACACTGAGCTCCGCCAGGCTCTGCAGAACGCCGCTGACCGCCTGCTCACACGGGGCTGCTCCTGATGAAGGCTCTGCTCCTCCTCCTCCTCTTCCTCCCTCTTTACCACCGTCCTCTTCCTCGTCCTGCTGGGCGCCTGGCGGTTTGGGACCTGGGGAGGGGGGCAGCATGGTGAGGTACGGAGAGAGACCCCCGAGGGGGTCCACACCCAGGCTGGGGACACTTG
>NC_079415.1:17471655-17489155 GCF_026213295.1 Gadus chalcogrammus | reverse complement strand
GGAGGTGGTGGTGACGGAGGTACAGAGTGTCAGGGGATGACAGACTGCCGGCTCGCAAAAAATTGCAATGCCTGCACTGCGCCGCGTTCCATTTTCCAAATTAAACACAGCGCCTCAGGCCCTTCTATTCAATTATTACATCATCCGTCTCTGACTTCAGGGGAAGAAAAAAAGTGCTAAATTCCAAACAAACTTATATCAGCAAATGTAGCTTCATATCTCGGGCAGAGAACTCTGACAGCTTTTGGTTTCTGTTATGGTTGTGTTGATCAATAAACGCGTTCCCTGCTGTCATTTGAGACTGAAGTGAGAAATGGTACAAAAAAGGTACAAACCACTTCCTTTGACACTGAAGCTCTGTCTTACTGAAAAATGGATGCGAGTTAAAAAATGCAGCGCTTTGGCCGCAAGGTGAGGAGAACGAACACGGTCGATGGAGCAGGCTGGTCCCTGGACTATCAGACCCCTCAAACCCTCACATCATACGTGCACTTCCAACGCACGCTATGGATAATTCAGGGGCGACGTGGTTATCTGAGGTTAACCACACTCGACACGGCCGTGCATTAAGGCAGCGAGCGCGCCGTGAGCCTCAACGTGTGGCAGAAGGAGACGTGGGGAACAGGAGACATGTGGGGGTTAAGAAAAGGCTCTGTACCTGTATATAGGATCCTGCATGATGAGCATCTTTCCCTCATCCCAGGTCCACTCCTTCCTCTGTGGGATGGAGAAGAGAGAGGACTCAAAGACATTGAGGTACAAGGGGTTCAAGGAGGTGAAGTTATTTTATTAAAAGTTGAAAATATTTCATATTGGAATAACTGATCTAATGTATCTTATATTGTATCTGTAAAAAGTATTTATGTTGTATGTGGGATCACACTTAAGCGTGTCTAATGGGTCTGTCGGATCTTAAGCCCTACTAATACAGTCTGCTCATGGTTGAAAGTGGAAAGCTCATGATATGTTCTGTTGAAGGCATGAAAAGTAGGGATGGGGGAATAAATACATTTATGTGAGAATCTGGATTCTTTGCATTCGCAATATTTTTGAGCTAGGGTGACTTAACAAGTTAAAAAAAATGTAAGCCAGAAACTTTAACAAAATTTCACTGGAAGCTAAATAATGATACCGTCCTAAAGAGGGCACTAAAATGTCTTCGCCGATAGTCAACCTGCATCAACAATTTTCTGTTTTGTTCGGCCACATTACTTTAAAAATGAATGTGATCTTTAATTCCCAAACTCCAGCATTCATAATGTAAAACGTAACATCCTATTGTGCCAGTTCCCACCCCTCTAGAACAGGCTCAACGTGGTCTGACAACGTACCTTCTGCTTTTTCCTCATCAACACTTTGACCCCATCCACAGACACCACGATGCTCACTTTCTTCTTCTTGATGTTCTTGGCCTTGAACTCATACTAGAGAGGAACACAATGATGGAGAACATTAGATCAGTAAGGAACACAGGATGGAGAACATTATACCAATAAGGACCACAGGATGGAGAACATTAGATCAGTAAGGAACACAGGATGGAGAACATTAGAACAATAAGGATCACAGGATGGAGAACATTAGATCAGTAAACAGTCAGAGGTCCCGCAGGAGACTAAGTGGTTGAAATGCAGTGGTTCTAAATGTAGACGTTAGACTGTATACGGTGGGGGTGGTGAACACCACTTTCCTCTAATTACTAAACCTCTAACCATGCATGCAAAGATACCGTATTCATGCATGAAATATGACAACACTTTCAAGCACACTTTCCCATGCGAGCCTCGGCACGCATGAAAGCCCACACAGCATCCATACTCCTCTCATTCATGGATTTCAGGGTTACCATACGTCCTTGTAGGACCACAGAATGATAGCACTGCACACACCTGCCCAGTGACAGGAGACTGTATGAGTCCTCATAGGAGGAACTTAACTGCAGCACAGCAGTACAGTTATCCAATCCTAGCCCCTGCCAATCAATGTCTTAAAAGATACTTTTTCATTACCCACTTATAGACAAAGAAGCGATGGCAAAGGACTCACTCTGACACAGTGATCATGATCGATGTTTCCTGTCATCAAGCCCATGCGGTACATTCCAAATCTGCACCAAATTTAGGGCCATGTCTAGCCAAATATGAATTGAAATTCAGGCAGGGTTACGCTTGGAAAGCATCCGTTACTTAAAATGAATGTCATTATCGAGAAATCCATGCATGTCTGCACTTGTATTTTTTAGATAATACTTTCAGTTTCAATCTGATATCCAAAAAAAGGCATCCATCCACTGATCAGTTCAATCTCATTTACCAGCTTAATCCTGGCCTGGGATAGGCTGCTGAAGCATCATTTGATCAAATGTCAACAGCCTAAATCAATTTAGTGCACTGCTGCTCTGTTTGTCATTTCATTCATGTAGTTATTTTGTGCCATGTATTTATTAAATGTATTGAGTGACACACCACACACACACAAACGCATTGCAAAAAACGTAGAGAAGGCTATAATAACTACAGCCAAAGAAAAATAAAAAATAGTTATTGATTCTCATTTCCCCCAGAATGCATTGCATGACGTCACGTTGGGGAGACACGGACCAAAGCGGCATTGTGACCCTTAGAGTCTCTAGTCTCTAGAGAGTAGAGACTAGTAGAGAGTGTTCAGCAGATTATACAGTTACATAGATATTATATATAGTTAGTATATGCTAAACGTGAACCTCCTAAAATGTTGCGATTTGATTGGTTCACTATCTCGGGATATTGGGCAATATCCCATGATTGACATCTCAAACTCGATATTTTTTTCATCGCAAAATGTCCGCTAATAACGACAAATAAACCGCTAATAAAAACAAATAAATACCGGCAAAAATTGCTATCTTGTTTATTACTAGTGTTCACGTGTAATATAAAACATTTAATTAACAATTATTCACCTCATTCACCTCAGGGTCAGTGAATAGCCCCCTTGACCTTTGGTCTCGGGGGCTATTCCCCACTATTCACTTCGCCTTCGGCGAATAATTGTTAATTAATAGCCTAGATAGATAGATAGCCTAGTCAAGTCTTTATCAATACCAAACGACACAAATCGTCGGGAATTCATTTAGGTGATTCGGCTCACACAGTATAGCCTACAAGACCACACAGAACAAGGGAGACAACAAGTCTGACTGGACATACACAAAATACATCACATTAAAACTAGACACATGCGTTGATAGATAGATAGATGGTGAGATAGATAGACAGATAAAAAGATAATTAAATATGTTCTATTATATGCCTTGCGGAGCCAGCTAGTCCTGGGCCCCGTTTCCCGGAAGCATCGTTAGATGAGAGGCCGTTTGCAGAGCCCGAGAGGGAAGGATGCCTCGAAGTCGCATCAGCGGCATGGTTGCTCTTGCCAGGCAGGTACACAATATCATAGTGCCATGGGAGGGTACGCTGCTTGAGTCTGAACAGGCGTGAGTTTGTTATCTCATCCAGCGTGCGGTCGCCGAAGATCTCACAAGGGGCTTATGGTCTGTGACTACGAAGAGGTTGTCACATCCTTGCGTGAAATACCGTGTCTGCTCCAGGTCACAGGCCACGGCCAGGGCCTCTCATTCGATGGCAGCATAGCGTTGCTCCGCTGACGATAGGAACCGTGAACCGGCGAGGGTGATCCGCCATCCTCCTGGGCAACAGTCAGGCATGCCAGAAGTGCAGCTACAATGTTGTTGGAGCAGGAAGTAGCCAATGCCACGCCTGGACCAGTCAGGGCGGAGGCAGGTGCGCCTCCACATGTCGTAGATCTCCACGCCCTCGAGGATGGCCCCAATTATGGCTTGTTTGGACGCCTGGAAGGTTTCCTCCAGTTCAGGGGACCACGAGAATTTGCAGCGTGGGCTGAGGAATGGCCTGAATAGCGCCATAGTGTCGCGCAACTGGGCGTAGTTCGCCACCTGATTGACAAGGCCAAACCAGCTTCTGATATCTGTCTGGGCTCAATGGTAGCGACACCCTGAACCCAGCAAAATCGACACTCCTCTCCGCAAATTGAAACTTATCTGGGTTCAACACAATGCCCGACTGGCCGACACGTATCAGGAAGTCGATGGTCCTCCACCAGTGATGCTCTAGGTCAGTGTCATAGTGGACAGTGTCATCCACACAACGTTCTTTGCGCTCGAAGTCCGAGAGGACAGCGTCAAAACGACGGTTGTAGCCGTCCCCAGATGACAGGAAACCTTGCGGCGCCCTGCGTAGCACCAGCGGCTGAAGGGCGTGATAAAGGTGGTCAGACAACGATCCGATACACGCAGGGGCACACTATGCCGTAGCCGTTCCAGGAGTCCGTGACAGTTTTCCAGGTGTCCCCCGGGATGCGACGTGCAAGGTGGAATGGGGATTCAGTGGCGAAGGTTTCACGTTGGCAGAACTTGTTGAGAGGTGAGAGATCCACGGTCCTGCGTGGGGAGCCGTCGTGCTTCCTTGTGACTACCATACGATGGCACCATGTCACTGGTTCGCCGTATGGCACACGTTTAATGACTCCAAGGGCTTCGTCCCGAAGGAGGTCGTCGTAGACTCTTTGCTGCCAGTGCAGAGGCACAATGGCCACAGTGTGGCATGCCTTTCGCGTGGCTGCTGGGTCCAAGTGCATCTCGATGGTTGGCCACTCCATGCAAGGCAAAGCTTGATGAGGGCAAGTGTTGAATGTAGATGAGGAGTATCTCTCTAGTAGCCAATCTCTCATCCGGCCGTTGTTCTCCGGTGTGCAGGGTAGCGGCATTGCCTGAGGCCGTGGAGGAGGGGCTGTACACTTGGGGCATGAGCACTGAGCGTCCTGGGGATTACTTTGGTCTAATGCAGCCCCTGTAGGCAGACCTCGTAGCATTCACATACAAGGGCTTGATCGGTGTGACACGAGCGCCAGGGCCATTCTCGTCTCTGGGTCCTGTTACTCGATGGGAAGTCCGCAGGGAAAAGGCAGAGGTTAAGCAACGACTCGTAGGAGAGGTAAATTGCCCGAACCGAGCTGCTCACGTACACTATTGAGCCGCAGGACGTAACACCACTGTCGCTGGGGGCTGTTGAGAACCTAGCGAAGAATGCTCCCTCAATGGATATGGGGGAGCGGTTGGCTGCTGACAGGCTAAGATTGACAGGACGCAGGTCATCACGCGAGAATCCGCAGGCGAGGAACACCTCTAGAGACCAAAGATCAGATTGTGCGCCAGTGTCTGCAATGGCGGATATGTTCACTCCATCATCCGAGCCTCATTGATTGATGCTGTCCCGCGGTCCGACTGACCTGTCAACCGAGATAGTGATTAAGATCGGGGGTGGTCTCTCAGCTTGGCCCGCCTCCATTCACCCCTGGAGAAAATGTTGTGCCCGAGCCTGATGGGTGTGGGACTACTGACAGTGCTGTGTGTCGTCCGAGCGCGGCGACGGCCCCCGCAGTGTCGGCCAGGGCGTACTCTGAGTTGAACCGATGAAATCTGGGAGATCTGCACCGATTTCATGGCAGCCTGCTGACTGTTGGTTGATGGCTGTTGTCGCCTCTGCTGTCGGCGGGCCCTATAGCAGCCGACACGAACCTGGTGGGGCTTCGTATTCCAACCGCGAGAACCCTCCGTGAAGACCTTAAAGGTGCTTTAACAGCCCGGGCACGAGGCCTGCCTAGCCCTGTCTGTTGGGGCTGGTGTCGTGGCGGGGCTCGTCTGTGGATTTTTCTGTAGGCGCCGGAATGATGACATGGCTGACAGAGTGGAAGACGGGAGAGCATTGCGGGCCATTTCCTTGTTTTCAACGTCTGCAATTACATAGTTCACTGGTTCCGTCAGAATGTCAGGCATCCCCAGTGTCTCACGCCGTCTAGTCTAGAGTCCTAAATCCCATTGATCAGAACATCATGGATAATGTGGTCGGTATAATCTTCATCCTTGCCACACTCGCATATCGCAATATAGGCACATGTCTCCGCCTTCCCCCGCACCCTGGCGGGGAAGGCACGGAATGCTTCATCACGTTCCTGGTGCAACTGAAGCAGCTCGGTGCGCAGGACACATGTGGCGACCGGAATGACGGCTAGTGAACGCATGGCAGCGATCAGATCCACCAGGGGTCCGGAGGCGATGTTGGTATTGGCTTTCAACATGCTGTCTCCAAGTTCAGGCCAAGCGCACTGAAATAACTGGAAAGGGGCGTGGGCAGCTCTGACGCCTGAGCCGGCGTGAAAGACATCCCAGACAACAACAACTATAGTAATCAAGAATTATATTGGACTTGACGACCAACGTGACGTCATCGCCGAATGGCTTAGAAAACAACCGTTACTGCCAAAATCGCCAAAAACTGGACTTTAACAGTATTTTGGAGACATTTTATAAATGATACACATACTTTGAGTGCTTTATGTACACATTAATCAAAACTTCCAGTTAACCTGCACGTAGGCCTTTAAGGTGTGCAACTTCCCACCACCACCACCTCCAGCACCTCCTGCAGCAACTCCACCATCTTAGCCTAACTGAGGGGCATTTTATCCTCTCAGGAGATCAGGAGATCTGCCTGGGCTACAGATGAAGATAGCAGATTGTAAAAAGCTGGATGTCAGCCGGGGCTAGAGATGAAGACACTAGATTTAAAACAGCTGGATGAGATGGGACAGCTGTAGGAGAAGACTAAGCAGGACAGGGAAAGTAGCATTGTGAGAGGTCATCAGAGGAGAGGAGATGGGTGGAGAGGAGAGGAGGGGGGAGGAGAGCAAAGAGAATATACGAGCAAGAGGGAGGAGAGGAGAGGGGAGAGGGAGGTGAGGAGATGAGAAGCAGAGGAGAGAGGAGAGGAGAGAAAAGGAGTGGGGAGGCAATGAGAGAGAAGAGAATATACGAGAATGAGGAGAGGAGAGAAGAGGAGAAGTAGGAAAGCAGCAGAGCACAAGAGGGAGATGGAAGGGAAGACATGTAGAGGCAAATAGAGCAAGGAGGGAGAAGAGAGGAGACAGGGAGGCAAAAATACTATTGAAAGAGTATTAGGCAAAAGATCCAACTATAATCTGATGACATGATCAGTTGAAGACAGGTGGATACCTGCCCTCCTAGATTTTAACACATTTGAGGAAATATCCTTTTGTGTGTGTTGGGCAACAGCGTGGCCATACAGCGCTGCAAATGAGTCTCTACTTGTCAGGGCTGTTGACTTGCTAGCATAAATTGCGCAATTACAAAACAATATTAGCCCTAGTGTTACCGAGCATAATTAATGTTGCCATATGCATTTTGCATTATTGCAGTTTGGTTGTTTTATTAATTTGTTTTTTGCTTCTGTGTCATTGAATTGAATAAAAAAGCACAATGAATACGGAATAGTCAAAAGCATGAAATCGGGCGGCTAGATGTTGCTGAGGAGCAAGTCATAATATAGTAATAGTCAAGAAAAGCAAGGGATTTCATCTTAATAATGATAATAGAAAATGCGAAAGGACCTAGGTTTTAAGAATAGTGATAATTGTGATACTGAATATCTGAAATCACTTTAGAAAAATGTAAATCCCATCACCTGACCCAGGTCATGTGTTTAATTTAGTTCAACAGCGAGACACCACCAGACACACTTCTATCAGTCTCTCTTACGGTGGCAAGGGACACCAAGGCTGGACCAGACTCATTTCAGCCACCATCCATCCCCGCATGCTGCAGCCTCACTCAGTGATGAACATTTCATATTTCCCCTGCCTGAGAGCACACTGCTTTGAAATATTCAGCTTGTAATGGACTTGCATTGCTGTTGTTTTGGTGAATAAAATAATGAGAGGGACACGCTTCATGCCCTTTGGCTCCTGGCAGAGATAAGGTTCAGAGACGCGCTTTAAACGTTTTAATCATGCAAGACAATGTTAGGAGGTTTAAATAGCGGCACTGACAAAGCATATTACCGTTACGCCTGCGGCATCGCACCGGCACACACAGAACTTGTGCCTTGAAACATATACAACTGGTTTAGAGAATACAGCACAAAATATTATAACACACAATATTAACAGTTTACAGACACCTGACGCTAAACCCTTTTTTTAACGTAATAGGTGGTCAGAGTAGATTTGTCAGACTAGTCAACAGACTTAATGAATTTACATTCATTAAATTCACTCAAATATTCACTAAACATGTCTGGAGGTCACATTCATATTCGTACAAGTTCACTGTTGATGGATGATTTTCCATTAATACAAGTAATGAGCGAGATGCATATCTAACGGTTTTAATTAATTTTATCTGAGCTTGGCCAACTGATAAATTATGAATTAGCATAGATCCTCTGGGTATGCAGGCGTTCAGCGGTTGGGCTAGTAGAGTGTTGGGCGTCTCTTTTGATGTACATCAGACAACAACAATGGCCTATATAGTGATAGAAACTTGAAAATAAATCAAATCAAAAGAACTCATTATCGAGAAAAGCGTATAGGCTTAGTTGTAGTGTTGAGGTCAAATCTACATTTGTTATATTAACTGATTTTCTGTGTTATTGGCTTCATGGCTTGCTCAGGCTCCACTTCTTCAACAAAACCCAGAGTCACCAATTGCAGGGCAACACAAACCAAATCTCAATGTCTGGTTCATGTTTCCCCGACTCCAATTCAGATGAGTCTGTACCTCTGTCACTTTGTTACCAACGTTTCCAAGATACTTTAATGTGCTGTAGGTCAGATTCGAGAGTTGTGAAGAGAGATAGCCGAAGAGAGCACTGTTTTACATTTAAGGCATCAAGCAAACGCTTTTATCCAAGGTGACTTACAACAAGCATTTGTCAGAAACTTGACAGCAATCCACCATAACTACGTCCCCTCCCTCTCTGCTCCGTCCCGTTCTACGTTTCTCCGCCATTGAGTGGCACACCACACATGCCTGTGATTGACAGGCCGGATCCATTCTCCAAACCAATCAGGGAAGAGATGTCCTGATTGGTCAGAAATGAACAAGGAGCTGTCTAAAATCCAAATTGTCTCACACAGAGGCAGGCGCAGTCAACTAGAAACAGCCATCTCCACATCTCCACTAACTAATAGCTGATGGATGGCCATGCCATTTCTAACAAATTACACTTGAATAATAGCTCTAAACCTTTAATACCTTTAATACACTTTGGCCAAGTTCAGTTCATATAACAGCTAGAAATGTTGGACATTCAGGTGAAACTACATCTATATTGCATTGAATTATTCAGGTTTGGCTAAAAGCAGAGCTCCTCAGAAATGCTTAAATACTGGAGTTGGACTTGAGGGCGATATTAGTGCAACACGCAATCCATAGCTGCTTATCGCTAATATTCTGATGTCCATTCGGACTTATTAGGAACGATGGTACAAGACATAGTACAAATACAAAAAATAATGCAATAATAAAACTGTAAGTTAATAAAAAAATATATCTTTGATATAATTTAGTTAGGGGCAAAATGACTGCAAATAGCAAGCTGACCAAAGAAACAATCTTGTTCATTATATGCTAATCGTTTTTGGAGAGAATTTGTACTTTCCAAGAAAAAAAAAAAAGATGTATTTTCAGAAATGACAAACCAACCAAAAATCCCCCTTTTTGATGCTAGTAGAAAAGCAGTGGAATGCGGGGTGCATTGTGGGTCGTTGATGCCCCCAAGTAGCACCACGGAATCCATACAGAACCCAACAATGGCCCCTATAGATTGTATCTTAGCAACCACTTCATTACAATTCTTAGGATTTGGGAGTTTGAGGAATTTTCCCTTTCTTCCTCACGGGAGGATACAAAGAGATGAGTGTTGAGGGCTGCAAACCCCAACAGATGTCCAACAGGCCCTGGGTAAACTTGAGGAGAGACCTTCTTAGGTACCCAGGGCATTGTCTCAGGGAAAAATGTGGGAACACTTTCACATGATTGAACTAAGACCCAGTCCTCGGCATTCAGTAAAACAAAACCTAACTGTTGCTGCTGATGTCCTGGTGAGAAATGTGTGCTGTTACCACGTTATTTCACCATATTATCAGATAAAATTGAGTAGGACTGTGAGATAGTGAGAAGATAGTGTAGCATAGCATGCCTTCTCTCCCATGTATCCATGCAGTTATAGTGAAGATGCCTTCGTTAATTTTAGTTCTTGTTGTTTCAACACAAACAACACCAATGTCACATAACGTCATGTAAAGCACAAGAAAACCAATAATAATATGTTTAAGGCTTATTTAAGGAAATAGGTTCAGTAAACCTAATTTTCCCAGGTTTGGACTTTTAGTTTTCAATACATTTTCATGAATATTTTTCAACATTTATTTTTTGGGTTAATTCCTCTTTGAATGAGCCGATAAAAAGTGGTATGACAGAAGTGCACGTCTCTGTATACATGTGTCCATCCCGGTGGTGCTTGAGAACCTCTGATTGAGACATTGAGATGACCTTGGCCTTGGCCCAGAAACATGTCTCGCGGTTTGTTGTTTGTTTAGCTGGTGAAAAAGATAAGGTTGCGGAAGCAAGTAATGGTTACCTACTATAAAGAGCAAGCAACAGTGATGTGTAAATATGCGTGTGGTTTTGGACATGTGGCAATGTGTACAATGTGTTCCTTCAACCTTAACTCGCTGATGGAATATTTGAACAACTATGGCCTATGCCTAATGTCATTGCTTCAATGGCTATCATGGGTTGACATCTTGGCATAAAGATGATAGCCGCACTCAACAACTTAAAGAGATAATGCAACTGGCAGGGATGCTCTTTTATTGGAGACAGCAAGGGTACATTTAACTAAAGGTTCAATAAACTGCAAAAGACCAATGCTCAGAGCAGAAAAGGCTTCCACGAATGAACACAAAGATTGCCTCTGAAATGTGTGGACGAGATGTTGGCTTCTATTCAACTATCGTTAAAAATTAATAACATAAATGCATTTCAAGAAGGCACCACCACGTTGGCATGTGGATTCGGGATAACATTTCTAAATCTTTTTTTAAATTGTAAAATGTTACACAGAACACCTCTGTGAGTGGCTCTGATACAGATGCTGATACAGAGGCTGATTCGACTGCGACTCCTGCTGATAAATGAATGCCATTACCAAGACTGATTGTACTATCAGGTACGTTCAGCTTTAATAATAAAGATCAAACTGTGCCGATATGTCACCACACCACGGGGATGACAGGAAGCCCACTTGTTACACTGATCACAGGGATAAATGGTCTTTCAACTCACTAAAGCACCGCCGAGATCAAATATAGTCACTTCATTTGCACATTAAAAATGAATTAGCTCCGACCGCCGGTAGAACCTCATGGCACCATGAAAGCTCTCTGACACTGCGCTCCTCCTCCTGCTATTGCTTTCCCTGCATTGAGGTTCAACCTCCGTCTGATATCAGGTTCAGATCACGTTGAGGTTTTTACACACCACGCTCTATATTTGCAAAGCTCCTTCTTAGAAACATCTGAAGATCGGTTGGCCTAGCTCAGGAGGTAAAACAGGTTGAACTCCTAGCGAGTGTCGCGGTGTGCCTGAGCTGAGACGCCTCACCCTGACTGATCCTGACGAGCTGGCTGTCGCCTTGCGTGGTTGACTCCGCCGTCGGTGTGTATTAACCGTTTTTTATCGCTGTGGATAAAAGCATCTGCTAAATACCCTGAATGTAAATGCAAGATCATTTCAATCCCTTCCATTTTCTTACTTTAAATTCTACTTATCTTAATCAAACTACTGAACCAAGCCTACTTGGCGTGGCTTGGACCCCAACGAGCCCGACTCAACCACACACAAAGCCCCCCCAGGGGGAGTCCTCTGGGCACAGCGGTGAGGAGGTCCTTTGCTGGGGGGAGAGGGGGAGTGTCTGCAGAGGGGGCTGCGGCGGCCGGCTCGCTAAGTGTTCTGTGTGCGTTCACGGATAGATTGAGCCGTGCGCTTGAGCACCCCGGTGACGGTGCAGGGAGAGGACGGGCCGTCCCGGAGTGGTGTCTCGGGGGCTGCCCGGGAAAGGGCCACACGGGACACCGGGGAACAACACAAAAGAAGGACCAGAGGCGCCGGGCAGTGCAATGGTGAGACGGCAAACGGAGAAGTAGCACACACTGTTAAGAAGGTGCCTTCTGCATGATAACATCTGATACATGTTGTTAGGAAGAGGAGCACACACTGTTAAGAAGGTGCCTTCTGCATGATAACATCTGATACATGTTGGTAGGAAGAGGAGCACACACTGTTAAGAAGGTGCCTTCTGCATGATAACATCTGATACATGTTGGTAGGAAGAGGAGCACACACTGTTAAGAAGGTGCCTTCTGTATGATAACATCTAATACATGTTGGTAGGGAGAGTAGCACACACTGTTAAGAAGGTGCCTTCTGTAAAATAACATCTGATACATGTTGGTAGGTAGAGGAGCACACACTGTTAAGAAGGCCTTTGGCCTTTTTTTCGCCATACATATGTTGGTAAAGAAACTCCAGATAGATAGAATTCCTCTAATTAATTATTTTCATTTTTTGTTTGCACAACATTTGGCTATGAACATTTAAGGGGGAAAAAGTGTGATAACACATCAGGCATGAAGCAGGAAGCCATGAAGAAGGTACTTTGTGTCATGGAGTGGCCATGGGCCCTGGGGAAATGTAGAGAATAATAACCCAACCGTCACACACAGAACCAACCTACTCCGGTGTGACGGAACACAAGTCTGTAACATCATTGTGCAACTTTGTAAAGCAAGTTCCATCGGTAGATTACTGTTTGGACTGTTAAGCTACACTTTCTGCTGAAACAGGACAGGGCTATTTATCTGGATTGAGACAGCGCCAGAACGATCACACACACCAGAACGCACACACATAGACACACAACAAGCGGTAATAAAGGAGAATAATTGCTATAGCTTCTTTGATGGAGGTGAAAAGTAAGTTTCAGATAAGCCATCGTTACAGGATATGAAACCAAATGAATAGGGTCTGGGTAACAGCATTTAAAGTGTGTGTGTGTGTGTGTGTGCATTCCTTCTTCAATGCTGAAAATACTGTTCCAACTGACTACACTTTTTGTGATTTTGCGACAAACTAGAGACCAATTAAAAAAACAAGGAACCCAAAAATATCTCAAAAGGAATCGCCAACAATGACTCAGGAGACCGTGACAATAGGCTCTGACCAGACACTTCCTGGGTGGTGGTAGTTGTGGTGGTGGTGGTGATGGTGGTGGGGCTGTGTGGGCATGAGTGGCACGGATTGGGGCCGCCAGCTGTCCCTTCCATGCAAATACGACCCCAAAAAGCCCCTCGAAAGATGTATTAAAGCCCCACAGAGAAGAGCTTGCTCATTGGCTGAGGAGTCTAAATCCCTGGCTGAGCCGAGGCGGTCTGGCCCGCGGAGCTCTGCTCTAGTCCGGGCAGCAAGGGGTTAACCAGGAAGGTGTCACATGCTGTATTTCAATTCTGCACTGCATGCTCTTTTACTCCTTCCTGTTTATAATTAACTCCCCTATTGTTCGCTGCATCGTTAAAAATGTATTCTTAAATGTAGGCCAATACATTGTTAATTAAAAATAAAAAATGCATGAAGCAGAACCTAGTCAGGGTTGTGTGGTGGGTAGGGGGTTTGAGTCCCACTGTTATCCGTTGTTTACCAGAGGACCTTACCTGCGAAGCTCATTAGTGACCAAAAAGGAGGACTGCAGTAGTGAGAAGTAATAACCTGCCAAACGACCCACCCAGTACATGGCAGTGCAGCCTTATCCTCTTGTATCTTATTGACTCCTACGGCTTTGGCTTTGCGCTCCTAGCATGACTTAATCTTTTAGTCTTTTAGCGATTCCTTAACAGGGTACTTGGCTTAGGAAACAGCGGCCCCAAGGGAAATTTTATAACAGAATTTACAGCCAAGATATCCATTTGTTTATGTTGTATTACAACCGCGGGCGTAAAAATACGATTTTTATAACAGCCACAGTGGGATAGCTTCTTACAACAAGTTCTAATGTCCTCAAAATGAAACACAATGATCTTAACGGTCTGTCAGGGTTCTTCATTTCATTTGACTAACACGTGGTTAAATGCTGTGACTCCATGGTTGGGATCCACAGTACTAAATGCAGTTGAAGGGATTCATATTCAGGACACTTTAGACATGTCATCATGACATATGTTTTACATAGTAAGTCCCCATCATCTAAATTCATGATATTTGGGATTTGGCTCTAAATTGTTCAAAAACTTTTTATGTGTTTAATCCTCTTTGGCTCAATCTGCTTCCCCAGTACTCTGTGGGCTACTTGTCACAGTCTATTTTAAATAATCAGACTATACGGTTATTTAAAAGGCCTAATATAATAACTTATTTAGCCTACACTGTAGATGGAGTTGTAGAGTCAAATGTATTACACAATCCTATGACATTTTGAATCAGTATTTATGACTCGATGGCTAAAACCAAACCCCTAAACGCCATCCACCCCCTTATCCACCTCCTCCACTACCTCAAAGCCTTCTGAATCGTGCACACACCAAGATGACCGCAGGGAGCAGAAGACACTGACACCATGTGATGGCAACACAACTGAAGAAAGAGAGGCCGGAAGAACACATACCTTATACACATATAGAAATACCTTTTTATATTTTACATTTAGGGGATTTAACTGCTGCTTTTATTTAAAGCAACTTACGACTATTCATACACACATTCACACACCGACGGCGGAGTCAACCACTCAGGGCGACAGCCAGCTCGTAAGGAGCAGTCAGGGTGTGGTATCTTGCTCAGGGACACCTCGACCCTCAGTTAGGCCGGGGATCGAACTAGCAACCCAGTCAACCCGCTCTACCCCCTGAGCTACTGCCGGCCACCTTGCCGCTTTCTAAATAACAAGTTGGGGCAAGATCAGAGCTGAGATAAAAACCCACATCAACACTCAGTACATCCACCCCTATACACAGCCCCCCGGCGCCCCCACCACACACACTCAAAACAAACACACAGACTCACAAGTAGGCCAGTCTATCAGGCTAGTCTGAAGCCTGCAGCCTGCAGCGTTCTGCTGACTCATTACCAGGAGAACACCCCCACAACACACTGTGTGTCTAGCGGACTAGTGTGGTTACACTTACAACACAAACACACTGCAGTATATGCACCACACATACACACATATGCACGCACACACACAGACACACACACACACACACACACACACTAGGAAAACACCACGGATGTGTTCCCTATAAAAAGCATAGATCAGTTGAGAAAAAATAAGTAAATTGGTTGCCGGGGGCGACGGCCGGAATGGCTTGTCGTTAGGTCACTCGATAAAGCGAAAGGTACTAAAAGGAAAGACCTTTCTTAAGCACTTCTCCTTGTCCTGGGGAAAATAGGCCACAGGATTGTTTAAGCAAAATCCTTTTAATTTATGTGAACTTGTGTTTCTTGCGTGCGTAGTCCTTCAAACTTGACTTTTAAAACAGAGCCAACTGAAATTTGAGCAGAATTTCATTAAGCAGGTTACGCAACTTAATAATTATAGGCTAGCACACGTGTTTTTCTTATTGAAGGTCAGCCTAACCTCACACAGCTACAATGGAGAGAAAGGTTTAGAGGCTGTAAGGAGAGGAGACCTCACCAGCAGGGCCTTGCATGAACTCAGGCCATGGTAGTGTTTGGGAACTATATAAAAAGTAGAGTTGGACTTCTCCACTGGCTGTGTGCATAACAAATAATATAACAAACATTTAGAGTGGTTGACCCTACCGCTCGATTCGATGCAATACCAGTGAGACTGGAAACCCCCCAGAAGTATACCAAGTATGAACCAAGTATGCAGTTTCTGTAAATCATAATTATAAATACAAAAAATACTTTTTGTAGGTTGCTTCGGATCACATAAAAGCACATAAAAGCATCTGCTAAATACCCCTGAATGTAAATGTAAATAAACCAACTAAAGAATGAAACATCCAATGCTACAATGTCTCCTAGCTTTGAAGGAGGGAAAATCAACACATGGTAAGTTCTGTTATTTTTTATTATTATTATTTTGTTATTATTAACAGGCTCCAAATCCAGATCCAAAGTGCCAATCCCTTTCCCATCTAGGTCAACTCCTTTACACATGTACATCTGCCCTTAATCTACCATGAATACCCAACACGAAAACAATGAACCCCATTATGGAGCTGCACTCATCCCTTCATACACACCGTGACCCCCAGCAAGTAGCCCGGTGCTGCCGACACTGAGGAACCCCCCCCCCCCCCCCCCCCCCCCCCCCCCCTCCGACGCCTCTCTACCCGACAGTCCTCTCTTAATCCTGGAAGATACTGATGATGTCGTTGTTATGCAAAGCCCGAAGCTCAAGCTGTTATTTAGACGGTCCCCGTGTCTGATTGGGACTTGATTGCAACACCCGTACACACACGGTCTTCAATCGGCCGTTCATGTCAGCTGTGATCTATTGAAGCAAGTGTTTATGTCACAACACTATTGATTTATTCGAGGTGGAGAGACGGTTTATGTTTATGTTTACGTGACAATCAACATGTCAACTTAAAATATATGCATTTTAAGAAACAAAGAAGGATTGATTGATATATCACACAATGAAAAATATGAGCTGAATGCTTGTTTGTCACACACACAAAATAACACAATAGATGTCCTTACATACAGAACATACAGAAGTCTAGTTGCATGTAAGGATACAACCGATTATTCTGGGGCTTTCAGAGTTCTCTGCTCCTGCATTAATGTGCTTTGCCCTCACCTAGGGCTGGGTGATTAATCAAATTTTGATCGGGATTTCGATTTTATCCTCAAACAATCACAAAATTAACATAATCGAGTTTTTCGAAATATTATTATTATTTTTATAAATGTTTTATAGAAAGGGCAGAACAGCTGGATACATATCTGTAAATTATTTTAGATTTGAACATATTCTTTTTGACCATTTTGTGTGTTTTTTTAAGGCGAATTTCAAAGTTCTCAGTTACAAAGTTTTTTGGGAGAGACATGCTGAATAAATACAACATGTTTTCAAAATATAACGTTTGATGAATCGGGACTTCAATATTGACCAAAATAATCGTGATTATGATTTTTCCCATAATCTAGCAGCCCTACCCTCACCCCAGAAACCAGCATATTAATTAGATCCTTGCTTAATTAGATAGATGCATAATTACATTAACATGCATAATTTATGGGCATATTATCTATGGGGAAATACTCCACAGTCCTCTCTACATTTGGATTGATATCCTGTATCAATATTAAAGTGTTTCTGTTTACACCTGCTCTCTCAGCCCCCCTTCCCAGACCCCAGCCTGCCAATACAAGCCTCCTCCGTTCTCGTCGGAGTGATGGTAGCATCTTCTAGTGAGAACAACCCAGAAGGCCGCTGCCATTCACAAAGCATTTCATCTTGCACCGCCCTGACTGGGAGTCACGGATGGAGGGAGGGAGGCGCCGGCTTTCTGAAGACACGGAGCCCAGGGAGCCATG